>NC_083473.1:2373471-2400971 GCF_030014155.1 Tachysurus vachellii | reverse complement strand
TCGCATTGTTTTATGCCACTGTCGTGGGGCGTGTGACTCATCGTGTGAACTATTTACCTGTGAATAGCGGGGGGCGTGACTGGTCACATGATTTATATTCATTGGAAACATATGTTTTTTATTTCACCGACTTATTCTAAATCTACATACTTTAAGCTGTCTAAAGATATATTTGTTATTTCCGTGTGTCAGATATTGGCCGAATTTCAGCGCTTTTTAATGACGTGTTTCTAAACGACGATCACGCAGACAAAGGCGACAGACGCCGCACCCTGAGCATACACAAATGAAAGTAGACCCTTTACAGGTTTAAATGATGTATTACTTTGACATGTTTGATCAAATATGACGGAGCAGTTTAAGCTCTTTTTGCTGGCATCTGAAAAAAAATCAGACTGGCGGGAAATCAGACTGCAGAGGGTTAAATAGTTTCTGGGCTTGGATCAGGACATCCATCTGGATCAGACTCAGGGCCTTTTTACACCTGGTCACTTCTCTGATCCGATAGCTATCTGATTGGTTAAAACTGTTCCATTTACATTAGGCCACATAAACGCATCTCGGCGAATCGGATATCGATCCGACCTTTCTACTCCCGGCCAAAATGCTAATATATTTTACCTCATTTCCGGGGTAATTGAAACGGAACACACTTTGGTGTATGTGGTTTTCAGAACGCGATCAAAAAGAAGACGAAAAAACTCGTTACGACGTTTATGATACAAAAAACACCATTTACTGTTTGCTGCGTTTTCGCTGGCGGCAGCAGCGCGTTTTAAGACCCGACGAGACGCCTGGGTGAAAGATCACCTGCGAGTGACGTACTTCCGTTTGGGAGGAGTATACGCTGACGTATGTGGCTTGAACAACTACATTCATTTACACCTGTCCAGTTTCATCTGAAATGCGTCCCAGACCACCTCCTGAAGGGGTTTGTACCATCGGATTTATATCCGTCTCCAAAACGTTTCGGAGGGCATTTAGACCTGGTCTTTTTACCATCGGATAGATATCTGATCACAGAAAATGCATGAAGTGACCAGGTGTAAAAAGCCCCTTACTGCGACTCAATGAGATCCATTTTGGACATTCATTCATTCATTCATTCATCTTCTAGCGCTTATCCGAACTACCTCGGGTCACGGGGAGCCTGTGCCTCAGGCGTCATCGGGCATCAAGGCAGGATACACCCTGGATGGAGTACCAACCCATCACAGGGCACACACACACACTCTCATTCACTCACACAATCACACACTACGGACAATTTTCCAGAGATGTCAATCAACCTACCATGCATGTCTTTGGACCGGGGGAGGAAACCGGAGTACCCGGAGGAAACCCCCGAGGCACGGGGAGAACATGCAAACTCCACACACACAAGGTGGAGGCGGGAATCGAACCCCCAACCCTGGAGGTGTGAGGCGAACGTGCTAAACTCTAAGCCACCGTGCCCCTCTGCCAGAAGCGTGAAGCTGCTAAATTATTGGTGGCTGATATGTGCGCTGTAGACCTTCAACCTTCCCTACAGACGCCTCACTATTCCTCTGTACAGTCACCTCATTAAAAACACACCTAAATATTTAACACTTACTCTCGTTCCCAGGCTTGCAGGCATGAGTGAGTGAGTGAGTGCTTCTGGCACAAGTCGGCCTGTGGATCGATCCAGAAGGTGGATGAATTCTGAGACAAACCGCACTGGGGGTCATAATGTGTGCTGTTCCTACCTACAGTAAAGAGGAGAGAGGACATGGACTGAGACACTTGTAAATCAGTTCCTAAAAACTTCTCAACATCCTTTAGCTGGCAGGCAGTCTGACGCACCATACTGCACAACCCCCGAAGGCTCGGAGATAAGACAGGATGTGAAGACACCCACTGTCACTTCACTGGCTTTTAGAAGAACCCATAATCTGTACAGCATGGTTCAACACACCAAATAACAACTGTGCTTTTCCTGGACCTGCAGAGATACTGCAGAAATCAAGGACTGTTATTTTAAAGCATCTAGAGAGTCTGGGAGGAGCAGGACTCAAAAACAAAGAGGAAGAAGCTGCAGACCTGAAAATCAGATCCACACAAGGTGTTGTTCAGGTATCGTCAAAGTGGAAGGACTTTCTCACAGCTAAGGGAAGAACACTGCTGTCAGATCACTGCAGATTGGCAGCTACTCCAAACACCAGGAGCACATTCATGGTCACCGTGGTGTGAGGTGTGAAACTCGATGCAGACGTAAAACCAGGATGAAGATCTAAAGAGCAGTAGAGTTCCAGTGGAGAGATCTGCACATGGATGATAAACCCTGAGGTTGGAGGAGAACGTCCTTTTGGTTCAGAATCAGAACCTGTTTTATTCTCTTAGGGAAACGATTTCTATCGAGACAGTTTACGTGTCAGCTGCTTGCAGGCCGGCCGTCAACACGAGCAGAAACGTCACTGAGATGTTTTGAGTTCCATTTGTTTTTATAATTCTGTGAATGTTCTTTCTACGTTTGAGACCTTTGTGTTTCTGAAGGAAAAGTCACACATTGTACATCTCTAAATGTCTCTGTATCACTCTGAGTAGTTCTGTAGTGATATGTAGAGAAAAGTGTGTGTGTGTGTGTTTAAAATTATATGAAAGTGGAATCAAACATGCATAATAATAATAATAATCATCATCATCATCACCATCATCATCATCATCATCATCATCATCAGAAACAGTTTCTAGAATTTTTTCCAGAGTTTCGACTCTGAGTTCCATCAGAAAAGTGTCATTGCGTGCTCATTCATGTGACACCAACAGAAACACTCAGGATTTCTGTGTGTGTGTGTGTGTGTGTGTGTGTGTGTGTGTGTGTGTGTGTGTGTGTGTGTGTGTGTGTGTGTGTGTGTGTGTGGTGAGAAAGTGCAGTGACTTCAAGTGACAAGAAATGAAAAATGTGATCACTGACTTCAGAAGCTGAAGGGTCTCACACACACTCCTGACCTGTCTCACACACACTCCTGACCTGTCTCACATACACTCCTGACCTGTCTCACACACACTCCTGACCTGTCTCACACACACTCCTGACCTGTCTCACACACACTCCTGACCTGTCTCACATACACTCCTGACCTGTCTCACACACACTCCTGACCTGTCTCCCACACACTCCTGACCTGTCTCACATACACTCCTGACCTGTCTCACATACACTCCTGACCTGTCTCACACACACTCCTGACCTGTCTCACACACACTCCTGACCTGTCTCACACACTCCTGTCCTGTCTCACACACACTCCTGACCTGTCTCACACACACTCCTGACCTGTCTCACACACTCCTGACCTGTCTCACACACTCCTGACCTGTCTCTCACACACTCCTGATGTGTCACACACACACTCCTGACCTGTCTCACACACACACTCCTGACCTGTCTCACACACTCCTGACCTGTCTCACACACACTCCTAACCTGCCTCACACACTCCTGACCTGTCTCACACACTCCTGAAGTGTCACACACACACTCCTGACCTGTCTCACACACACTCCTGACCTGTCACTCACACACTCCTGACCTGTCACTCACACACTCCTGACCTGTCTCACACACACCCTCCTGACCTGCCTCACACACACTCCTGACGTCTCTCACACACTCCTGATGTGTCACACACACACTCCTGACCTGTCTCTCACACACTCCTGAAGTGTCACACACACACTCCTGACCTGTCTCACACACACTCCTGACCTGTCTCACACACTCCTGACCTGTCTCACACACTACTGACCTGTCTCACACACTCCTGACCTGTCTCACACACTCCTGACCTGTCACTCACACACTCCTGACCTGTCTCACACACACCCTCCTGACCTGCCTCACACACACTCCTGACCTGTCTCTCACACGCTCCTGATGTGTCACACACATACTCCTGACCTGTCTCACACACACTCCTGACCTGTCTCACACACTCCTGACCTGCCTCACACTCACTCCTGACCTGTCTCTCACACACTCCTGATGTGTCACACACACACACTCCTGACCTGTCTCACACACTCCTGACCTGTCTCACACACTCCTGACCTGTCTCTCACACACTCCTGACCTGTCTCACACACACTCCTGACCTGTCTCACATACACTCCTGACCTGTCTCACACACTCCTGACCTGTCTCACACACACTCCTGACCTGTCTCACATACACTCCTGACCTGTCTCACACACTCCTGACCTGTCTCACACACACTCCTGACCTGTCTCACACACACTCCTGACCTTTCTCACACACTCCTGACCTGTCTCACACACTCCTGACCTGTCTCACACACTCCTGACCTGTCTCACACACACTCCTGACCTGTCTCACATACACTCCTGACCTGTCTCACACACTCCTGACCTGTCTCACACACTCCTGACCTGTCTCTCACACACTCCTGACCTGTCTCACACACACTCCTGACCTGTCTCTCACACACTCCTGAAGTGTCACACACACACTCCTGACCTGTCTCACACACACTCCTGACCTGTCTCACACACACTCCTGACCTGTCTCACACACTCCTGACCTGTCTCACACACTCCTGACCTGTCACACACACTCCTGACCTGTCTCACACACACTCCTGACCTGTCTCACACACTCCTGACCTGTCTCACACACTCCTGACCTGTCTCACACACACTCCTGACCTTTCTCACACACTCCTGACCTGTCTCACACACACTCCTGACCTTTCTCACACACTCCTGACCTGACTCACACACACTCCTGACCTGTCTCACACACACTCCTGACCTGTCTCACATACACTCCTGTACATGTGCTTTATTGACATGACAAATAATAAAATAATAATAATAATAATAATAATAATAATAATAATAGTGATTTAACAGTGAGCAGAGACGTGTAAACAACACAGATCCCTCAGTGTCAGTCACACTGAGCTGCTGAGATACAGCAGGCTTTATCTTCTGTCTCCTTGTAGGAGGCGGAGTTTTCACTGGCTGACAGATGAATGTAGTGTAGACACTCTTCCTTTGTGTCACAGTCGTGTGATCCTGTGATCTCGTGTCTCCTGCTAGTTCATGTCCAACAAACCTGAACCTTGTCCCACTGCTCGTCAGTGTGTCTCTCACTTTGTCCAGATCTGCTGTGGGCTTCTGTCTGTTTAGGGCTTTAGGTGTAGAGCTTCATTAGTGAAATCTGGTCTAATCTGATTAGTCTGATGATGATGTTCTGGTCTAAAGAGTCACTGTGCTGGGGTTAGGAGGTGAGGGTGGTTGGGGCAGGTGTGTTTCTGGTGGTAGGTGGAGTTGGGGGGTGTTTCTGGTGGTAGGTGGAGTTGGGGGGGGTTTCTGGTGGTAGGTGGAGTTGGGGGGTGTTTCTGGTGGTAGGTGGAGTTGGGGGTGTTTATGGTGGTAGGTGGAGTTGGGGGGTGTTTCTGGTGGTAGGTGGAGTTGGGGGTGTTTATGGTGGTAGGTGGAGTTGGTGGGGATGTTTCTGGTGGTAGGCGGGGTTAAGGTAGACTCACTCCTTTCACTCCTTTCCTCTACTTGCTATTCTTCTTTCTTTCACCCTTCTCCACCTCATCTCGCTCCTCTCATCTTATCCTTCACTCCTGCTTTCTTTTCTCCTCATCCTCTTCTCTTGTCTTTCTGTTTCTGTAGTCGTTGTTCAGCTACTGATCTAAAGCTGAGGACGTGTTGTACAACATCTACAATGGGCCATATGTCAGGGATAATAGAACAGGATAGAGACTCAAGGTCTGTAATTCTCCATGTTTTCCTGTCCTTCACTCTCTCACTCGTTCTCTGATGGGGGTGTGTGTGTGTGTGTGTGTGTGTGTGTGTGTGTGTGTGTGTGTGTGTGTGTGTAAGTAGTTCAGGGTCGTTCAGTGTGTTTGTCAAACACTCACATCACTTGTTATGCTCTGAAGTTTTATTCTCCTCTGAGTTTATTCTGCAAACAGACACACAGGACATTGCCCATACCTTCTGCATTGTGTGTGTGTGTGTGTGTGTGTGTGTGTGTGTGTGTGTGTTGACGGGACATGTTGACAGTTAATATGATTCTTACTGCTCTGTGAATGCGTATGTGTCTCTCATTGTGTCACTGATGTTCAGATGGCAAAGAGGCTTTTCACACTGCTCAAGACTATACACACACACACACACACACACACACACAGAAGCCCTCAAGTCCTCTTTTTTCTTCTCCCTTTGCCTGTCTCTTTCACTGTCTGTTTCTGTGGTTCTCTGTCTCACACTACCTGTCTATCCATGCCACCCTCTCTGTCTCACACTACCTGTCTATCCATGCCACCCTCTCTGTCTCACACTACCTGTCTATCCATGCCACCCTCTCTGTCTCACACTACCTGTCTATCCATGCCACCCTCTCTGTCTCACACTACCTGTCTATCCATGCCACCCTCTCTGTCTCACACTACCTGTCTATCCATGCCACCCTCTCTGTCTCACACTACCTGTCTATCCATGCCACCCTCTCTGTCTCACACTACCTGTCTATCCATGCCACCCTCTCTGTCTCTCTCTACCTGTCTCCCTTTCTGTCTTTCTTTAACAATCTGTCTCTCACTACCCCCCCGTCTGTCTGTCTCCCTCTCTGTGTCTCTTTCTCTCTCTCTCCCTCTACCCATTTGTCTGTCTTTAGAATCTTTCACTCTGTCATTGTTTCTCTTTTTAATATAACTCTCTACGTCGTTTGTTCTGCGTACGTCTGTCTTTCTCTCACCCGCTGTCAGAATCTCTCTGTCTTAGCGGCTCCTCGCTCTTATGTGCACTGAATCAGAAATGATAAATTATTGTTTAAACTAAACGCAACACATTTAAAAGTTAAACTTGTGGGGTTTTTTTCTGTAAAAACGTTCACTTCCTGTAAACATCCTCACCTCAGAAACGTTCACCTGAACGTGGAGAACTCAACTGACACCTAATTTCCACATTTCCCTCTCCGAGCTGTGTTCCTCAAACATTTCCTTTACACTTGGCTCTTCCTAAACACACAGTAATGTGCTTCCTTTTGTTTATCACTTCCTGACTGTTTCGTATGGTTCATCTTACCCGTGTCTGACGATGGAGAGGTGCCGGGCCATGTGTCCAGCGCAGACGTGTAATTACAGACTAGTCAGATAGGAACATGATTCCACTCAGCTAGTTAATGTAACCTGACCTGACAGAACATATGGAACTGAACAATGGAAGCCTTTATTATTGTCACATATACATTACAGCACAATTTTGGATGTTGGCGTCAGACCGCAGGGCTCAGACATGATACAGCACCCCTGGAGCAGAGAGGGTTCAGAGCTAAAGCTCAAGGGCCCAACAGTAGCATCTTGGCAGTGCTGGGGCTTGAACCCTGATCCTCCAACACCATAGAGCTTTAAGGGAATTTGTGATTGACAAAGTTAAGGCACTGATATTATATTTTCATCCCACTCACATGCGCGTTTGACGAAAATACCGTATTGAACTCAAGCGAAGCGAACACGCAAATTAAAAAGACACAAATACAAACTTCGGTATGAACGTAAGAGCCACATGAAACCGGGCAAAGAGCCGAATGGTTGGCCAGGCCTGCTCCAGAGCATAGGGCACTTGGAATATTCCATCTATTGAACTTGGACTGGGAATCATGAGTCCTGGGAATAGTGAGCGCTTAAATATAGAGTCCTGGGAGCATGGGGCAAAGTTCCAGGAACACAATGGCCTGGGAATATCAAGTCTTTGGAATATAAAAATATAGGAACTATAAAGTAAGAATATTGGGAATATAGAGTGTTAAACATAGTTCACTGGGCTGTTAAGTCCTAAGAATACAGAGCAGCAGCAAAATTATGTCCTTTATGGGAAATGTTGGGTCATGGGATTATAGGCACTGGGGAACACTGGACACTGGGAATATAAGACACAGATGAACACTGGACACTGGGAATATAAGACACAGATGAATACTGGGCACTGGGAATATAAGACACAGATGAACACTGGACACTGGGAATATAAGACACAGATGAACACTGGGCACTGGGAATATATTTATGGTTTCACATATATGAGGTCTTATCTAATATTAAAAATGGTGATAACAGAATTCAAAACTTGACGGTTGTAAAATAATCTGCAGTGTTTAGAAGAATTCTGAGATTAAATCTATCATCGCTTGGCTAACATGTTGTATTACCGGCTAGCATTGTTATGCTGACTTTATTAACAAGCAGAAAGCACATAAACAAATAAACAAACAAACAAACAAACAAACAAACAAATAAATAAATAAATAAATAGATAAAAGTTTCAAACAGTTCATAAATGTTTACTATCATCTTAAACAGTTTACAGAATATCTTAGAAAAGGTTCATCAGATGTCCTGCTCAGGAAGGTAGGATCAGCACATGCCGGGTTAAAATCTGCCTGCAAATGATTTAGTAATGAAAAGAATGTAGGAAGATATCAGAGATATACAAGAAGTCATTGTGTGTGTGTGTGTGTGTGTGTGTGTGTGTGTGAATCAGGCTGATTTTTTTTCCTGTGTTTGCCTCCTAGGTTGCTGATTATGCAGCCAGCGCAGTCGGCTCATTAAGATTACACAGCGTAAGCAGAAGAGGGAGCAACTCACCTCATCATTCTGGAGCGTTTTGACCCTCCGGCAATCGGCTGTTTACACACCAGAGCAACAGTGAACGTTAAACCTCTGGTGGAAAATCTCCAGTTTAAATGAACCCTGACACACTGAGACTTGCTCCCAGAGCTGAATTAATTAAACCAAACTGTTATTGTTTCTTTATTTGTTGATTTAATTTACTGAATAGATTAATTTTAGTTGGAAAGAAAGAGAGCAACTTTCAAAACCGAGTCAGACTTGTGGATCTTGGATCGACTGAAAATGATCTATGTGACATCCAGGAAGTTCCGTGCTCTGCTGCTGATCTTCTGCTTTGTTTCTTTTGCCATGTTTTTATTAAGAGATCCCTCGTTTCTCCTCAGCCCACTTCAGAACATCATTAATAGGCCATGTGGCTGCCGGCACTGTATTTGGGCCACAGAGGAGGAGGACACATGGTTCAGTGAGAGGTTTAACCAGTCCTTTCATCCTCTCCTGTCCAGGTTGAACAGCGATCTCGGTGATGACACCTACAAATGGTGGCTGGTTAGTATACTTTGTTGTGTTTACAGTTTTATTGTTGTTGATCAGCAATTTGTTGTTGATTGGGGTGTAAAGTTTGCGTCTTTAGTTTCATGCAGGAGATATGAGATAAGTATACAGTACATGGCTCCTTCTCCAAACTGTTGCCACAAACTCTGCTCCATCATGACAATGTCCCTTTGCACAAAGCAGCTCCACAAAAACATGGTGTGAAAGTGAATGTTGGAGTGAAGAACTCGAATGTCCTGCACAGAGCTATGACTCTGACTCTGAACTGGAACTGGAGTCTCCTTAACATCCCGACATCAGAGTCTGATCTCACTAATGCTCTTGTAGATGAATGAATTTGCAATGACGTCCCCACAGCCACAATCCTACATCTAGTGGAAAATCTTCCAGAAGAGAAAAGTGGCGCTGATCACAACAACAAGCACAAGGGGAATAAATCTGGAACGAGACGTTCATCAAAACAATTGGGTGGGATGCTCAGGGGTGCACATACTTTTGACCACACACTATACGTAGTAAGGCCGTTATGATTTAAAACGTATGACAGCATGATAACCTAATCTTAAAATATCATCATCCGTAATGTTGCTCTTTTACAAATACACAGGCTGCTAACATCAAAAAGAACATTTAGAATCTCACAGACGTAACAAACTGTGTTGGGATTCGAGAAATAAAACATTTAAGGACCGAAGATTTTTGTGCTGGAAACATAACACCACCCGAGGAAACTAAGATCAAAGAGCAAATGTTTTGTCTGCTTTTGCTGCCTCGCCAAAATAAAACATGGAAATCAGTTCTGATTATAACACCCCCGAAGACACCCCCTACACCCCCCACCCCCTTCCAGAGTTTGGGGTAAATGGATGTTAATTCTGAAGCAGTTTATGTATGATGACATTAAATGAAAGGTGAAGTTTTTACTTTACAGTAGAGAAAGAGAGAGAGAGAGAGAGAGGGAGAGAGAGAGAGAGAGAGAGAGAGAGAGACAGACACAAGGGAAGAAATAAAAAGAGACAGGATTTCAGTCTCAGCTGTTTTTCAGTCATTATTTAACTACAACAACATGACACACAGGGGGTCACGGTGGCTTAGTAGTTAGCACGTTCGCCTCACACCTCCAGGGTTGGGGGTTTGATTCCCGCCTCCGCCTTGTGTGTGTGGAGTTTGCATGTTCTCCCCGTGCCTCGGGGGTTTCCTCCGGGTACTCCGGTTTCCTCCCCCGGTCCAAAGACATGCATGGTAGGTTGATTGGCATCTCTGGAAAATTGTCCGTAGTGTGTGATTGTGTGAGTGAATGAGAGTGTGTGTGTGTGTGCCCTGCGATGGGTTGGCACTCCGTCCAGGGTGTATCCTGCCTTGATGCCAAATGACGCCTGAGATAGGCACAGGCTCCCCGTGACCCGAGGTAGTTCGGATAAGCGGTAGAAGATGAATGTATGAATGAACATGACACACATGCTGTTTTATTCCTTACCTACTCAGAAGATAATGAAGGATCTGCAGGCTAATATTTTGACAGAGACAATCAATTCTGAAGTTGTTGGCACCCATCGGGACGCAGGACAAAAAAAATGCCAATTTACATTTTCCACTCAAACAGCTGGAGTTGTTGCTCTACCTTTACGACAATATATCGATACGCTAATGACGGATCGTAGTCTGCTGTGTGCTAACGATGTAGCAGAGTCTGTTGCATCGTTTGTCGTTCAGATTCAGAGCATGTTGATGTGTTTTACCCTCCCATGAATGTCCTTGTCTCCATTTTGCTCCATTTCATTAATAAACATTGAAATTGTGTTTGCTCACTTTAAAGGTGTCAGAATCAGAATGAAATCGATCGTCTGATTACTCAGAACGCCCAGAGCGTGACGCGGTTAAACGACAGAGTGATTGAATTCATTGAACGAGCACCGGGAGAGAGATGGAGAGCTTGGGTAATTAGGAGAAACAAGTGAGAGATCAGAAAGAGTTTTTTCTTCTTGTTTCCTCCACTCAGAGTAAAGGTTTCATTTAGGGTTTAAGGTGGATTTCAGTCACATTCGCTTTCCTCCATCAGCTTCATGACAGGAACATACAGCGAGAGAAAGAGAGAGAGAGAGAGAGAGAGAGAGAGAGAGAGAGAGAGAGAGAGAGAGAGAGAAAGACAGAGAGAAAGAGAGAGAGAGAGTGTGAGAGAGAGAGAGAGAGTGTGAGAGAGAGAGAGAGAGAGAGAGAGAGACAGAGAGAAAAAGAGAGAGAGAGTGTGAGAGAGAGAGAGAGAGAGAGTGAGTGAGAGAGAGATGGAGAGAGAGAGACAAAGACAGAGAGAGAGAGAGAGAGAGAGTGAGAGAGAAAGAGAGAGAGAGACAAAGACAGAGAGAAAGAGAGAGAGAGACAGAGAGAAAGAGAGAGAGTGAGAGAGAAAGAGAGAGAGAGTGTGAGAGAGAGAGAGAGAGTGAGTGAGAGAAAGAGAGTGAGAGAGACAGAGAGAAAGAGAGAGAGAGAGTGAGAGAGAGAGAGTGAGAGACAGAAAGAGAGAGAGAGAGACAGAGCGAGAGAGCTTGATATCAGGCTCAGTCTGTGTTTCAGTCAGAGAGCATCAACACTGTGGTTCAGCCATTGAATGATGGACAGATAAACTGAACAGAGTGATGAATAAATGTATAGACGGATGGATGGATTGATAGTTGAATTATAGACAGACACCAGAGGTAGATGGATGGATTGACAAATATACTGATAGACAGACAGATGAACGGACAAATGGGTACACAGTGACGATGGAGGAGGGAGGGATGGCTAGACACATGGACGATGGCTAAAGGGTTAATAAATGAGATGTTGACAGGCAAATAAATGAAGTATGTGTTAGGTTCTGTAGTGTTAAGTTTGGATTCTGTGTGTTTTGGATTAACTCTTTCATTTGGTTTAATATAGACTTTTTTTATTAATATTGATTGTGTTCTGTTGCCAAGTTTCTTTTAGTCTTTCCAATGGTGTCATCTCAGGTGTGTAACCAAGAGTAATTACAGTGTCTCTGAAGTCATTGTGAACACTGGAATTAACTACCTACATTTTCTTCTATATACTTTCTGCATCTGTGGACCTTCTCTGCCCTCCGTCTTCTTAACCCAGGAAGTCTTCGTGCCCTTTTGCTTGGCTGGAGTATCTGTTACGCAGCAATCAGACAGAACTAAGGAGAAGCCGAGAAAAAGTAGAGGAAATCACGACTTAACACCGATCTGTCATACCGTTCACTCCTCCTCATCTGATATGACAGCTGCTAAGCCCTGTTCCTACAATGAAAAGCCAAAAGCTTCTGCACAAGATCCTTACAAGCTCTCCGAAATTTTTTCTTCTTTCCTTAACCTTCCTCCTTCACCTTCCTTTCTGAATACTGATGAATTTAAACATGTTGTCTGATGAAAAGATTAAAAACGCAGACCTTCACTCCTACACTGACGTTTACACAACATGTTCAGGTTTACTCTTCTCTTTCTCCAACATCAACAAAAGAAAAATACCTTATTATAAAATCCCACCACTGCTGTCCCCGTGCACTCACATCACACCAGCACACCCAGTGTATGCAACACACACAGAAGAAACCAGCACCTGAAAGGGGAGAGAAGATCCTTCCACCCGTGGGCGCCTCCGGCCACTAAAGCAAAAGAAAGGATAATCAATAAACAAACATACGACTTGTTTTTCAGTCACAAAAGAAAAACACTTCAATGAAAGAAAACAAAAATCCCCTCGAACAGACTATCACAAACAATACGACCATAAATAAGAAAACTCAACCGTAAAATAACCTTCATGAGAAGTAAGCAGATTATACTGTATTGCGCACTAATCCAAATGGTATGAACACTCTCCAGGAACATGCAAAATAAAATAAAACAAGTCCCTTCACGAACGGCGATAAGATGACAGCACGATCACGGTATTAAGCCGAGGCACTATTAAAGCAACCACCAGCCCCAAATAGTGTGATCCAATAGTCCACGTTGTAAGTGCAACAGGAGATATCGATCAAAGAGACGAAAAGGAGGAATCCACGCTAAATGTAAACAAAGAGCATCGGGTGTTACTATTAAACAATAAGCTCGTAGAACAATCTTAATCTCTACACCTACTAAAATACTCATCGCCTCTCGATATCACCACAAACACACCAGTCTGCTCTCACGATGACTCGCGCCGCTCATAGAAGCTTCTGTTTAACTGAGGTACGAGAAATCGCTCATTACATAAACAACCCAGCACACATACTTGGAAGTTCAGCAGTTGTTCAGTTCACTACTAGAGCACACCAAAGGAAAACAAGCCACCCAAAAGGGCAAAAGTCAAGCTAGGATGGCACAAACAGATCATAGAAAGTTACACACAAGAAACAATTTGCAAAGCTGCTAATTGCTAACTGCACACACCTGCAGCTACTGCCAGCCAAACAAAAGGACAACCCAGATGTGACACATCTCAGCTATTACCAATCAGCTTTTAAATAGGAAATGTACTAATTGGTGCTACAGTAATTGGTGAACGCAACTGTCAGTCACTCATCCACGTAATTCCGTTGCATCTGCATCATGAGAGTAGAGTCTCTACTGGTGTCCCACAAGGCTTAATGCCTGGTTTGCTTCTATTCCCCTTCTAAACTCTCTTGCTGAAGTCGTACCTACTTTCTTGGTCAGATCACATACTCATGTGGGTTTTCATACCACTACTTCACTGATGACACCCAACTCAATCCTTTCTTTTCCTCTCTCAGACACTCATGTGTCTGCTGTGACCTCATCATGGACGGCAGGTGAAAATTAAGTCCGGCAAAATTGACCTGCTGCTTATCCCTCAGACCTCCCATTCTGTTACTGCATGCATCATTGGGGGTACAACGAACAATCAATTGTTCTTGCCCCACATTTTTAAGCTGACAAGTTCAAGTCTATTTCTATCTATAGAGGCCATTCAGGTTCATGTTCAGTCCCTTGTTATTTCAAGCCTAGACATATACACGCTCCTCGTAGGTCTGTCTCTGCATTCTCTTCAACCTTTGAAACTAATCCAAAAACTTTTCTCCCACACCATCGCGTTGACAGGTTCCCTTCACTGGATTCTTGTAAATGCCCAAATCAGAATTCATATATTGATGCTTGCCTACAAAGTCAATGAAATGAACAATCTTTATATGTCTGAACAGCTGAGTTACTGGCAGTCTTCAAACAAAGCTGTACTGACTGTAGTACTGTCTGATGTGAGTAGGCAAAATACATTAATACACAGCATACTGTTTATTACACATGCTAGTCTATGCTAATAATATTGTACAGTAACTATTTTTCCTGTCACTGGCACAACACTAATTCTACTGCTGCCTAACAACTTAAGCTCTGTAGCAGAATTAGTGCCACAGTGGTTTTATTGGATTATCTGTCATGTTGCTATCTAATGCCGCAGACTTTGCTGTGGGACCCCACGACCCGACAGAAAGCCATTTGAGTTTTTCTTTATTGATAAAGCAACATGGAAAGCAGACAGATTACTTTGTTTTCATAATGCACAAATGTACTGAACTACAACAATGCTCAGACTCACTTCTAACGTTTAAAGGTGAGGTGCACGATGTTTGAAAAATGCTTCAGAAAACTGAGTCGGGCCGACTAACAAAACAAACGTGTAGCCAATGAGCAGAAAGAGGCGTGTCTGATCAATATGTGGCGGAGAGAGTGTTCAGTGCGCATGTCTGACATTAGCATAAAGGGGCGTGTCTTCTCAATATGCGGCGGAGAGAGTGTTCAGTGCGCATGTCTTACATTAGCATAAAGGGGCGTGTCTTCTCAATATGCGGCGGAGAGAGTGTTCAGTGGGCATGCCTACATTAGCATAAAGGGGCGTGTCTTTTCAATATGCGGCAGTGACAGTGTTCAGTGTGCATGTCTGACATTAGCATAAAGGGGCATGTCTTCTCAATATGCGGCAGAGAGAGTGTTCAGTGTGCATGTCTGACATTAGCATAAAGGGGCGTGTCTTCTCAATATGCGGCGGAGAGAGTGTTCAGTGCGCATGTCTGACATTAGCATAAAGGGGCGTGTCTTCTCAATATGTGGCGGAAAGAGTGTTCAGTGCGCATGTCTGACATTGACATAAAGGGGCGTGTCTTCTCAATATGCGGCAGAGAGAGTGTTCAGTGCGCATGTCTTACATTAGCATAAAGGGGAGTGTCTTCTCAATATGCGGCGGAGAGAGTGTTCAGTGGGCATGTCTTACATTAGCATAAAGGGGCGTGTCTTTTCAATATGCGGCAGTGACAGTGTTCAGTGTGCATGTCTGACATTAGCATAAAGGGGCGTGTCTTCTCAATATGCGACAGAGGGAGTGTTCAGTGCGCATGTCTGACATTAGCATAAAGGGGCGTGTCTTCTCAATATGCGACAGAGGAAGTGTTCAGTGCGCATGTCTGACATTAGCATAAAGGGGCGTGTCTTCTCAATATGTGGCGGAAAGAGTGTTCAGTGCGCATGTCTGACATTGACATAAAGGGGCGTGTCTTCTCAATATGCGGCAGAGAGAGTGTTCAGTGCGCATGTCTTACATTAGCATAAAGGGGAGTGTCTTCTCAATATGCGGCGGAGAGAGTGTTCAGTGCGCATGTCTGACATTAGCATAAAGGGGCGTGTCTTGTCAATATGCAGCGGAGAGAGTGTTCAGTGCGCATGTCTGACATTAGCTTAAAGGGGCGTGTCTTGTCAATATGCGGCGGAGAGAGTGTTCAGTACGCATGTCTGACATTAGCTTAAAGGGGCGTGTCTTGTCAATATGCGGCGGAGAGTGTGTTCAGTGCGCATGTCTGACATTAGCATAAAGGGGCGTGTCTTCTCAATATGCGGCGGAGAGAGTGTTCAGTGCGCATGTCTGACATTAGCATAAAGGGGCGTGTCTTCTCAATATGCGGCGGAGAGAGTGTTCAGTGCGCATGTCTGACATTAGCCTCTGCCTTTACCTCTGCCTCGGGTTCTAGGTGTTGAACGAAAAGGAGCTAAACCCTTCACGGTACAACACACAGTACTACACAAACACATTTGTATTACCATAGTATTACTCAATGTGTTCATTTATTGATAAAAATACCCCCTCGGCCAGCTGCCCCAGCAGGTTCCTCCATAATAGTTGCCTGGGTTACGTATGTACGTGTGGGGCGGAGCTATCAATACAGGGGTGACACCCATTTGGGTTAGGGGCGTGTTTGTTTTGGTGATTTCAAATGTCAACATTGGCTTTCAAACATCGTGCACCGCACCTTTAATCTAATCTAATCTAAAAGAGTGTGTGTTTTATTTCTATTAAAAACCAAGCTGCAGCTGTAGTGCTTGATCTAGATTTTGTTTTATAATGTATGTCAAACAAAACTGGACATCTGAAGACTGGAAAAAGACCAAGTCATTTGTTTTTTATCTTTAACTATCCAGTTTGGGTTAGTCTGTGCCCATGATGACATCAGATTCCTGTTCTTGGCTGAACAGACACACAATGTCTGGTTTCCTAGTGTTGTAATCCGTACAAGGTTTGGTGATTTGTGGCACGCTGACATGCTTTTGTAAAGCATGATTATGCACAATGGGTAGAAAAGTTCTACACACCTCTGACCTTAAAAAACGAAAAAAGAGTTTTGTAACGTAATAATCTGGAACCAAGATAAATGTGAAATTACAATGTATAAACAATTAAGCAAAGCGTTAAGTAAACACTTACAATAATGTAGTAAATATGTGCATACACCTAAACTATTTACTTAGTTGTATGCACATATTTACCCAACTACACTAATTGGTTATCTTTTTTTGAAGCCTTTCTTTGCTGATGTGGATGTGTTTGTTGGCTCATTGTCATGCTGAAAGGTGGAATTCCTGTTCCTCTGCAGCTTACTAGCAGACACCTTTTAGGTTTTGCACTAAAATTAACTGGTACTTGTAGCTCTTCATGATTCCCTTCAACTTCATAGTTGCAACTGCACCGCAGGTGTGGGTTCATTCATTCATTCATTTTCTACCGCTTATCCAAATTACCTCGGGTCACGGGGAGCCTGTGCCTATCTCAGGCGTCATCGGGCATCAAGGCAGGATACACCCTGGACGGAGTGCCAACCCATCACAGGGCACACACACACTCTCATTCACTCACACAATCACACACTACGGACAATTTTCCAGAGACGCCAATCAACCTACCATGCATGTCTTTGGACAGGGGGAGGAAACCGGAGTACCGGAGGAAACCCCCGAGGCACAGGAGAACATTCAAACTCCACACACACAAGGCGGAGGCGGGAATCGAACCCCCAACCCTGGAGGTGTGAGGCGAACGTGCTAACCACTAAGCCACCGTGCCCCCCTCGGGTGTGGGTTTTTGCACCAAATATACTTTTGGACTGATGTAATTATTGATGTGAACAATATCTGACACTCTTGGCCTGTACAGTATCTGCATAATATTATGCACTGTGTTGGTGACATGTGATACCTGACTGGATAACTGCATAGATGGATGGTGAACTGTGATTATGTTTGTGTGTATGTATATATATAGCTCTATAATTGTACTGTGTGTGTGTGTGTGTGTGTGTAGTGGCTTCAGGCTGAAAGCAACCCATCCAACTTGAGTGCAGTGATGGATAGGTTATTTCAGGTCATCCCTGGAGAACAGCACTACATGGATGCTGGACCTTCCCGATGTCGTACATGCTCAGTGGTAGGAAACTCTGGAAATCTCCTCTCATCCCATTACGGCAAAGCGATCGACTCCAGTGACTTCGTCATCCGGTAAGACTCATTCTCATGCTCTGATATTTCAGTCTAGTACAGCAGATCAGGGTAAAAAGATTATCAGTATATCAGATAACGTACAGAGGAAAAAGGATGTAAAACGTCAGCATGTAGTGTACAGCTTCTGCTCAGCTTTGAGACTATTACAAAATAAAATGTTCTCATCTTCAATCTGTTTCACTAAATAATGTAAGATTTGTGAAGTGTGAATTTCTTATCTCTCATGCTGCAGCGCCACTTCTCCCTAAACCTCTTTCATGGTTCTCGGATCGTCTGTGCCGAACTGCTCGGCGTAGCATTTTTTCCATTCCCTGACGTGTAGAATTCCACTCATCAGCTAATTATGATCAAGTTTAAAAAGCTCAATCTGGTGCATCAGAGCAAGGGGAAAAAAAACACTGAATAATTCACTGAAATTGCCTTTTAAGGTGGATTTAAACACTCCTACTGTATGAGAAGTACACACACTCAAGTCAGTAGAAACAGCCACAAATCCATAACCAAGGTCAAAAAAGCACCATAGGTCAAAAGCACGGCAGGGAAAAAAATCATATTTAATGAAAAATAAATTCAAAAGAAAATGAAAGAAAGGTGGGGGGCACGGTGGCTTAGTGGTTAGCACGTTCGCCTCACACCTCCAGGGTTGGGGGTTCGTTACCTGCCTCCGCCTTGTGTGTGGAGTTTGCATGTTCTCCCCGTGCCTCGGGGGTTTCCTCCGGATACTCCGGTTTCCTCCCCCGGTCCAAAGACATGCATGGTAGGTTGATTGGCATCTCTGGAAAATTGTCCGTAGTGTGTGAGTGTGTGAGTGAATGAGAGTGTGTGTGTGTGCCCTGTGATGGGTTGGCACTCCGTTAAGGGTGTATCCTGCCTTGATGCCCGATGACGCCTGAGATAGGCACAGGCTCCCCGTGACCCGAGGTAGTTCGGATAAGCGGTAGAAAATGAATGAATGAATGAATGAAAGAAAGGTCACACCAGGCTGAGATGATCAACATTTACCCCCAGAGCAAAACCAAATGATTAACAAAGCTGAGCTGATCCTCTTCTAGAGTCAGACCAAGCTAAGGTGATCAGCTTTTTGTGGCACAGCAAGTCAAGCTGATGTAGATTTAGTGCAACACCAAGCTGAGCTGATGGCATTCCAAACCACATACTTCTGCAATAATAGTGCAGGAATTGATGCTGAAACCGATACACTATCAGTGGCATAGTTTACATCCTTAATAACCGGATAAGAAGTTCAAAGTAAAAGAATGTTCTCACAGTCGTGTTTCTTAGGATTTGTTCTTCTTTTTTTTTATCAGGTCTGGAGGTATTTCCTGTTCATGTAGGCCATATTTTAGCAATCATGGTCCTGGAGAACATGCTTCTCCTTCACCCTCTGGATTTAGTGTTCTCCTGCTCAGCTCTTCCTGAGTTGCTTGAGTTCTAGAGCAGGAAGTCACTCAGACATACAGGACACAACAGGGTTCTCCTGGACCAGGGCTGGGAACCATGATATATTTTAATAATATTGGCATGATTTATTTAATTAATCATATTTCAAAATAGTGAGGCACGGTGGCTTAGTGGTTAGCACGTTCGCCTCACACCTCCAGGGTTGGGGGTTCGATTCCCGCCTCCACCTTGTGTGTGTGGAGTTTGCATGTTCTCCCCATGCCTCGGGGGTTTCCTCCGGGTACTCCGGTTTCCTCCCCCGGTCCAAAGACATGCATGGTAGGTTGATTGGCATCTCTGGAAAATTGTCCGTAGTGTGTGATTGTGTGAGTGAATGAGAGTGTGTGTGTGTGCCCTGTGATGGGTTGGCACTCCGTCCAGGGTGTATCCTGCCTTGATGCCCGATGACACCTGAGATAGGCACAGGCTCCCCGTGACCCGAGGTAGTTCGTAGATCGCTGTAGCTGCAGTGCATTCTGGGTGTCTCTGCTGCCTCGGTGTCTTCACCGTACTCCTTTATCCTGGACTTTCCATTAATATAATCTTGAACATTGTTGGATTTTTTTTAGCAAGCACTAGCAAAGAAAACTGATATTAGCATAGCATAAATTGTAACAAGAAACTTCATGATATAAGAGAAGAGAGCGAGCCAGAATTTGAGTTACTGGAGAAATTTTATCCGTCTATCATTTGCTTTTTATTTCATACTCCTACATTCATTCATTCATTCATTTTCTACCGCTTATCCGAACTACCTCGGATCACGGGGAGCCTGTGCCTATCTCAGGCGTCATCGGGCATCAAGGCAGGATACACCCTGGACGGAGTGCCAACCCATCGCAGGGCACACACACACACACACTCATTCACTCACGCAATCACACACTACGGACAATTTTCCAGAGATGCCAATCAACCTACCATGCATGTCTTTGGACCGGGGGAGGAAACCGGAGTACCCGGAGGAAACCCCCGAGGCACGGGGAGAACATGCAAACTCCACACACACAAGGTGGAGGCGGGAATCGAACCCCCAACCCTGGAGGTGTGAGGCGAACGCATACTCCTACAAGTTCTACTAATTATTAGCAGTAGTAGTATTAGTATTATTAGTATAATACTGTGTTATTCATCATTACAGTGACAGACTGCTTTTTCTAATTTGGCAGATGGATGAATTGTAGAAAAACTATTCCACGCTTTTTGTTTCCACAATAACAAAAGAATTCAATATCTTGGAAATACAGAATGGAACCAGGCGAAGTGGCCCACTGTGTTATTTCTTGTCACGTCTCTGCGCTAGTCTGTGTGACGTGACCGAAAAAACGCATGATTTACAGCCGAGTTCACTTTAAATCAGTGTTCCTGCTGAAGAAACGAGGAGACGAAGCAAGACGGCGGTGTGAAGAGCTTCACTTCACTGAGTGAAAGTAGGAGTCGTTAGTATAGATTAAAGTGAACTTCCTCTTTATCTGCTTGATCAGGACAGAGCTGTTTATTAGAGCTGATTAGTGAATAAACGCTCTACGAAATGATGTCGTCTTTGCTCATAGAGATTTAATTTACTAACGCTTTCATGTTGTTTTTCAAAGTAAAAAGAAGCCAAGCAGCCGTGTTTGATTCGAATAACGACTGAATGATTAACATCCTGCTGTTTCTGCCAGCAGCTGTTTATTTCAGTCACAAAATGTCTCATTTATTTCAGCAGCTCGAATAAAAAAAAAAACTAAAGATAAAATCTCATTTATAATATTTTAAATGTAGTGCTATTAACACACAGTTAGTGCTAGCAGGTCACGCCGGGAGGTTATTGCTAACTAGCTAGAGATCACACTTGAGTTCAATGCTATCATTTGTCATTATTACTTATTTAGTACAAGCAAAACTCCGGCCTGCTTTACAGAGGATTTTTACAGAACGGTTATTGATCCATGAAACATAGCTAGCATGTTACCCTAGGAGATTCATGCTAGCTAGCTAAAATCAAGAGATTAGTTACATTAAGGCATTATGGCGTTCTCCAGGACATGTATAAAACTTGCTGACAAACGAGCTAGCCAGACGAGCTTTAGCATGTGAGGTTAATGCTATCTAAGTGGAATGAATACATGAGGCTAGTGTGTGATTCAGCAGCTGACTAGAGGAGGACATTATTACTAGCTAGGTAGAGTTAAGAGGAGATAAAAAGTTTCCATAGACCGTTAATGCTAGCTAGTGTTAATGCTAGTAAAATCTAATAGTTAGCCGGAGTCACCTCAGGATAAGACGTTTGGTAAAAGCTAAGTGTGATCATGAAGTGTGTGTGTGTGTGTGTGTGTGTGTGTGTGTGTACAGGATAAACCAGGCTCCGACACATGGCTTTGAGCATGATGTGGGCTACAGAACCACGCACCATGTGATGTATCCTGAAAGTGCCATGGACCTGCAGAACGTCAGCACCAGCCTACTGCTTGTCCCGTTTAAGGTCCTTGACCTGGAGTGGCTCGTCAGTGCTCTGACCTCTGGACACATCGACTTGTGAGTCCTGCACATGTCTGACAAAGCAACAATCTCAAATCTGCTACACAAAAACACCTGCTGCAGCATATCAACCACCACCATCCAGATTTAAACTCTGTTATGTGGAGCGTCTACTGTACAAGTCCCAGGGATTGAGCCGTTACTATAGTAACAGTAACATGTTCATTCATGATAATTAGCACCTTCTGACCAATAAGAATCCAGAACTCAATACCGCTGTGCTGGAATGCTTATTAATTAAAAAAATCTGTGTGATAATGTTATGGGTTAAAGCCATTCTCTCTCTCTCTCTGTCTCTCTGTCTCTCTCTCTCTCTGTCTCTCTCTCTCTCTCTCTCTCTGTCTCTCTCTCTCTGTCTCTCTCTCTCTCTCTCTCTCTCTCTCTGTCTCTCTTTTTCTCTGTCTCTCTTTCTCTTTGTCTCTCTCTCTCTTTCTCAGCACCTATATGCCCGTCAAAAAACGGATCACAGCCAACAGAGAGAATGTGAGCTTTTTTGCATTTTTTTCACTATCTTTTGCACTTTCAAATCCTATGTCTCACATAGCTCTGTGTGTGTGTGTGTCTGTGTATGTGTGTGTATGTGTGTGTATGTATATGTGTGTGTTTGTGTGTGTTGGTGTGTGTGTGTGTTTGTGTGTATGTATGTGTTTGTGTGTGTGTGTATGTATGTATATGTATGTGTGCGTGTATGTATGTGTGTGTGTTTGTGTGTCTGTATGTATGTGTGTGTTTGTGTATGTATATGTGTGTGTATATGTGTGTATATGTATGTGTGTGTCTGTGTTTGTGTATATGTATGTGTGTGCATGTGTGTATATATGTATGTGATGTGTATGTGTGTGTGTTTGTGTGTATGTATGTGATGTGTATGTGCGTGTGTGTATGTATGTGTGTGTTTGTGTGTATGTATGTGATGTGTATGTGTGTGTGTGTATATGTATGTGATGTGTATGTGTGTGTTTGTGTGTATGTATGTGATGTGTGTGTGTATGTGATGTGTGTGTGTGTTTGTATGTGATGTGTGTGTTTGTGTGTATGTATGTGATGTGATGTGTGTGTGTGTGTATGTGATGTGTGTGTATGTATGTGATGTGTATGTGTGTGTATGTATGTGATGTGTATGTGTGTGTGTGTGTGTGTGTATGTATGTGATGTGTGTGTGTGTGTGTGTATGTGATGTGTGTGTGTTTGTGTGTATGTATGTGATGTGTGTGTGTGTATGTATGTGATGTGTGTGTGGGTGTGTGTGTGTGTGTGTGAGTGTATGTGATGTGTGTGTGTTTGTGTGTATGTATGTGATGTGTGTGTGTGTGTGTATGTATGTGATATGTGTGTGTGTGTGTGTGTGTGTGTGTGTGTGTGTGTGTGTTTGTGTGTATGTATGTGATGTGTGTGTGTTTGTGTGTATGTATGTGATGTGTGTGTGTGTGTGTGTGTGTGTGTGTGTGTGTGTGTGGGCAGGTGTTGGTGTATAACCCCTCGTTTATGAAGTACGTGTATGAGGTGTGGTTGGAGAGTCACGGCCGTTATCCATCCACCGGCTTCCTGTCGCTTGTCCTCGCTCTACACATCTGTGACCAGGTACTGCCCTCTAGCGGCCGCACTGCTCACTTACACTGTCATTTCACTTGACTGTCATTTAACTTGAATGTTTTTTTTTCCTTTTTCCTTATTCTCTTACGGAAGCGTATTGCATTCACTTGAGTAAAAAAATCTACTCTGTTTTTCTGAATTAACGACTTAATTTTTCAGGAAAAAAAATTTTTTTTGCTCTGTTTTTCTGAATTAACGACTTAATGTGGATTGCATGGAAGTAAACATGTCCCGCCTTTCAAGTTTAATCAGTTGAACCGATATGGTACTGTATGCTTCACAGATATAAGATGCATTCAGGCTGGTTATGTGGTGACACAAGAGACAATCAGGCAATTGTTGAAAATACTGGATCTCCATGGAGTGCAACTGAGGCGCCGGAATCGTCTTCGGCGACGTTTGTATCATAATCCAGGCCCGAACTTTTTATGACATGTTGATTCATATGATAAACTCAAACCATATGGGATCTGCATCAATGGTGCAATCGACGGGTTTTCACGAACCGTGAAGCAAACCATATCGGTTCAACTGATCCTGGAGAAACAGCAACGTCAAGCAGATCAGAATGTTCTTTTCGTCTGAACAGGCGCAAGGTCTTGAGGTGCCTGCGCAAAGTTAACGCACTAATAACAACACCATTTATATTACTTAAAGACAGCAGAATCTCCCAATGTCTCAAACCCAAAGTAAAATAAAACCGGATTAAACTTGAAAGGCGGGACATGTTTACTTCCATGCAATCTACATTAAGTCGTTAATTCAGAAAAACAGAGCAAAAAATTTTTTTTCCTGAAAAATTAAGTCGTTAATTCAGAAAAACAGAGTAGATTTTTTTTTACTCAAGTGAATGCAATACGCTTCCGTATTATCTATTGTTTGTTCTTTATATATATTTTTTCTGTTTCTTTGTATTTCTGTAGTTTTTCTTACAACCATTAACATTGAATTTATTTTTCCACTAAATATTTATTTAATTAATTATCAATTAAATTATTAATTATTTAATTGATAATTAATCAATTAATTATGTAAACCTTTAGTTTGTAGTTTGTTTTGTTCCTTGATTTTTATTTTGCATATATTTAATTTCTTTATTTTTCTTTATCTTTTTTAATTATAAAACTTCTTATGGAGTCTGACATCATTGCATAGCACGAGATTATACAGAGCTCTGTGCGTGTGTGTGTGTTCTGTAAGTAAACACACACAGATATGGTAGGGTAGGTGGATGGAGGGATGGATGGATGGATCGGCAGATGGATTGATGGTTGAACAAATAGACGGATGTGTTTTTTCGGATGTCTTCTTAGGTCACCATTTCTGCACTCATGACCAACATGTTCACAAAGTCAAGTCAAGAAGCTTTTATTCTTATTTCAACCATACTGTATATCTGACAACCACATATCACATACACGGTGAAATGAGACAACGTCCAGGACCATACTGCTACATTAAACTGGTTCTGGTTGTTGAGGAGTCTGATGGTTTAACTGGGAGACCAGGATCCATTTGCAGAGGGAGATGTTCAGGCCCAGCAGGCTCACAATCTGACGAGCGAGTCTTTATGCTGGAATTAGTATAACAGAGATGTGGTCTGAGTAGCAGAAGGTGGGGTGGGGCTCTGTGCCGTAAAACCCAGCACCCCCTCCCGTTTTGTCCACATACTGATGGAATGGAGATGAACATGCGTGAAATCTCCAGCAATAATAAACATGTGAGCATTCTGCAGATCAGTAATAGCCTGTAGAGTTCACTTATAAACTGAAGAAGACCATTACAAGTCCTGTTAGCTTTGAATACCAGCTCTCTTCTCTCTGCCTTCTGTATCACACACTTTCAGCTTGCGTCTTGTTTTTTTCTTCTTCAGGTGAATCTTTTTGGATTCGGAGCCGACCGGGAGGGAAACTGGCACCACTACTGGGAGGAGAACTCGGTGAATAGCGCGTTCAAAGAGACGGGCGTCCATGACGCAGAGTTCGAGTACAACATCACAGAGCTATTGGCTCAGAAAGGCAAAATCAGACTGTTTAAAGGCATCTAGTCTACGTCCAGCTGGGGCGAGTAGTTAGAGATGCACGTGAAGGATCTTGGTAACATGCTCCTGTCAGAAACAGGAAACAGGAAGTGATCCAGAGCTCAGAGCCAAACTCACAGTGGTGAGGGATTCTGTTCTGGAGTCCTACAGCAGATCTGTGACTAAGACTGGAACTCACAACCTCCTAAACATTAACAGATGGTCGTCACTGTCACTTATTTCATGTTCCATACCGTTCGTTTCTTTCTCAATCACATCCAAGTTCGAGTTTTTTGTCACTTCTGCGTTGTCTGGGGAACTGTAGACTTTAGAGTAGTCACCAAAGACTTTTTTACTTTTTTCTACCATTTGATTTATTTATTTGTTTGAAGTTTAAGAAGCTTTAGTTACTTCCTGGTTTTCTGGATGCATACAGTAGTTTATCACGTTAGTCATTTCCTGGTTCTCAGATTTTAGTGGTCAGAAAACTTGCAATTTGATGGGCCAGTTTTCCAGAAGTCCTGGGATAGGTGCGAGATCAGCCGTGACCCTGAGCAAGATAGAGCAGCTTATCAAGATGAATGAATGTAATAATGCTTCTAAATGTTTCTGTTTAATTTATTTTAATCCATTCCTCATTCTCTGGATTTGGAGTTTTATACATTTTTATTTGGTTCCTGCTTCTCTTCCCTACCTTTGTCTCTCTCCCTCTCCATCTGTCTGTTTGCAAAGGATTATGACTGAGAGCAGGTCATAGATCGTAACACGACCCATCACTAGTTTCAACCTCGGAGGCTCCGCCCACGTCCTGCATCACGGACATGCAGGTTGCAATTTGATTGGCTGTAACATGTTTCCATCACAGTGAAATCAGTGGATCGGTGTGCTTTTACAATAAGGATGTAGTCACTGTATTAAAATAAATAATAATAATAAATAATTACAAATGTAAAAAAGCTTAAAAACTTGAGGTCAGACAATGGCAGAGAGAGAGAGAGAGAGAGAGAGAGAGAGTATGTTTTGAGTATGATACAGTATAGTGTTCAGACTCCTCTCTTCCTAAGTGCCTTCAGTAACACTGTGTTTATGAATCTCACTTTTTAAATGTACTACATGATGAAGTATCGGATAAAAATACGCTTTGTTAGAACGTACGCTCTTTAACTTTCCACCTTTGTATACAGAATGAAATAAAGGGATGCTGCTGTAATGCTGTCCTTGTAGTGGGTTGAGAAACCTTCCAGCAACCGATCATCTCCAGCAGAAATAACACACACTGTACACGGGACAAAGAAAGAGATTTAGTCTTTAATGGAACTTCTGCAAGCCGACCAACAGAATGTGTAATAAAGTGCATGATTTATTGTTGCAGGTCCTTTTACACTGATAAAGCAGCAACACGTTGATCTTATATGGCAGGTACGGCGATAACTGTTATTACTGTTAATGGTTTTTATCTTTATTCTTCTCCTTATTAATTATGTAATGAAAAAGTCTTCCAATGAAGTCCTGAGCCCTAAAATCAAAGTGAAGGCTTTTATCTAAAAAAAAAAAAAAAAATGACTACAGGTCTGTGTGTGGAACATCTCAGAGAAAGTCTGTGTCTTCATTGGGAGGAGTTTAAAAGAAGAATCTTGTGCTTGTGCACAACATTTTTTATTTTATTTATTTATTTATTTTTTTTGAACATCAGCACAATTCTGCAAGGACTTAAAAATAAAGAAAGAAAACGATAAGACGGAGTTCATGCATTGAACACTAGGTGTCGCGATTACGTAAAATATCGAAACTTCAGCACTGTTTCGGGTTCATGAGCTTCTCTCGGTGTTTACAATAGAAATCAAACAATCAGGGAAGCAATAAAAAAAAGCTAATTAATCAATTAATTCGTCAATTATTCAAGTAATTAATTGGCATATCATTTATTTATTACCGAGTACAATG
>NC_083473.1:2353471-2360971 GCF_030014155.1 Tachysurus vachellii | reverse complement strand
AGTGCTGGTTCAGAGCCTAATTTAGAACCGGTTCTTTCTTTATCGACAGCCAAGGCGCCGGCTCTGAGGAAAAGTGGTTCTTAAGTAGCACCAAAACGTTGCTGGTCTAGACTTAAGAACCGCTTGTGTCAGGGGCTGTGGGCGGGGCTACTGTTAGCGCATTTGATAATGTACCTTAAGCATACTAATGTTTAATACACTTTTACTTTACCGCAATATGATACATTATCAGCACACATGATAGTAAGTAGCTACATGCTAAGGCTAACTTTTTTCTGTGTTAATGATAAAATAACGTTATGTACTTTCTCGATTACAACCTCCGTTTATACAGATTACATGGAGCTGCACGTACACGTCGGATTCGCCGCGTTTGGGTGTTAATGTAGGTTCACAAAGCCATGAGCATTAACAGTAAAGCAACATCCACCATTGTTGATGTGCTTGTGTTTGTCGCTGCTGCGCTAACGTTGATGTGTAACGTGACACGTATACGGTGACGTCAGACTCGGCTCTGTGATGCTCTCTAACCGATGGAAAGGCAAACCGGTTCTTAGAAGGTTTGCCAGTGGAACCAACTTTGAACTAGCACCAGTGCTAGCTCTGAACCAGCACCCGGTTCTTTTTGGTGGAAAAGGGGTATAATTCTTCATTCTCTATCATGCTTGTTTATAAAGATCAACAAGCACATGTGGGTGTAATAGTGTAATAGTGGGTGTAAAAGGTGTCCACATACTTTTGGCCATATAATATTGTATGCCAATAGTATTAATATTATAGCATAGTTTAGTTTCTTAGCTTGCGAACATTTAGCTTTCTATATTAAAACAAAGTTTGGCCATGCCTCAATTAACACATTGCCTACAGTAAAATATGCTTATGGAAGAAATCTTGTGGTCACAATTCATCTTCTGTGCAGTGTATTTTATAAGAGAACCTGCTTCTGTCTGCCAAATTAAACAAAGGTTGGGAGAACTTTACATTACAGCAGGAGAATTCTCTCCAGCAAAAGGCAAAGAAACAAAGGAGTCTAATAGGTGTGGCACAGTCAATACATCCAAACAAACCTGGAGCAAATCTGCCTGGTGGAATGGGTGAAAATCCTTTCCAAGCACTGTGCAGAGTTGGAATGTCTCAAGCGTTTGGGAAGACTGTGGGCACATCCACACAGAAACGTTTTAAACAATGCATTCTATTCAAATGACTCAATTTCCCTTGTAAAGAAACTATTTACATTCTGCTCTGAATCTGATAAAAGCCCAGAGAACTAAATCTTCAGCTCAGAGCTTTAGGGACTATGGAAACCTTAACATTAAAGATACTTAACATTGATCTGCTCAGCGGTATCCTGTATCCGGTTTCTAAATAATGCAGAAAGTTAGCAATAGCAGCTTATGTAACAGCATTATTTATGAGATGCATAACTGTCTAGGCTCGGTCCAATCGACAACATTCCTATCCAGACAGCATGGCCAGACAGCATGGCCAGACAGCATGCCTGGATAGGAAATTTGCTGTTAATAATTATCAGGACCTGAACCTGAGCTCTTCTGCTAATAGTGCAAATGCTCTAACTATTTGTTTCCAAAAAAAGGAACGCTAAACTGTTCTTGTAATTTAATATTTAAAACCCAAAACCCTGCATGCAAACTCTGCTCTCGAACCTGCTACAGGATGACCCACCTGGAAAACAAATTTACGGCACATCGCCGCTAACGCTATCTGTTTAAATCCATGTAGTATCCCTGAAAGTATTGATTAAATATTTTAAGCCTATAACTACACCCCAGGAAACAGTTCACCCAGATGTAGAAATTCAAAGCATGCTGTGTGAATTCTGGCTCTGACTCCAGTTCATAATCAAATCAGTCTCAACTAGAGACGTGTGTAGACCAACATCATGCCAATTATAAACACACTGTCATATTATATTACAGACTTTGTGTTTTTCTTGCTTTTATGTTACTGTACATTGTATGACTTTTGATGGCAAAGTAAAAAACTGCTTTTTCAGCCCATATTTTTTATCCCTGAATATTTTCATGGTTAAAGGTGACTGTTTTAAAGACTGCTACCTAAAACCTCTTGATTCTCTCCAAGAAAGTTCTGACATCCTTGAAGGTGTAAAATAAACACCAGATTATACCAACCTGCATGCTGCAACTGTTTAACCAAAACATTGGTGTCAATTTTTGTAAAAGGGTGTTGGGGAGTGTCTATAAAATGACTGACTAGAGTCAGTCTGGTCTGAACTGGTCTACTTGAGACAAGTAATTCATTGTACTTCTACCCATCCCGAGGCATCCAGACATTGTACCAGCTCTTGGATCTTGGATCTTGGACCTCCACTGAGATGAGGCCGACTCTGTGAGAATCCTGAGACATCTACAGATCTACCAGCTCCAGTTGGACTCTGTGATACTAAGAGGAGATCTAAACTCCATGTGATCCTTACACCAATACAACATTTATCAGACTGTATATTTATAATCACACCCTATAGTGTCACCCATATGAGGATGGGCTCCCCTTTGAGTCTGGTTCCTCTCAAGGTTTCTTCCTTACCAATTAAGGGAGTTTTTCCTTGCCACTGCTGCCTGAGTCACCTCAGACTTGCTCATTGGGGATAAATACAGTACATATACTTACATACATACTTACATACATACATACATACTGTGAACTATACTGTATATATCTTGAAATTTTATTATAATTAATTCTTTATACTTCTCCTTATGTTTACCTTCTGCTTATGTTTATGTTCTGTAAAGCTGCTTTGAGACAATGTCCATTGTAAAAAGTGCTATACAAATAAACTTGAATTGAATTGAATTGAATTGAATTGAATCGAATGATCCATACCGACTCGTCCACCCTGATGCTGATCTGGTTTGTTAGGGAAACAAGCTAATAATAACCAACTTCTTCTGAACTGTGAATCTATTCCACGGTTTCATCAGCCACATGTTTCAGTTTACAGATAAGCTGTGTTTGAATTTCTCCGCTGTATGAATTGTGTTAGTTTAAGGTCAAAGATAAGGCAAATTCATTTGTACAATTCATTTGAATTAAATATTGGTTATTTAGCTATTGTGTCATGTGTGCATTTATTTGAGATATTTCATACTCTAAAACACCTAGTCAGAATCTGATCATCAAAACTTTCCTGGAAAAGTGCAAGACAGCGCTACGGCACTAGAGTGGATCGGGCAGCTTGTCTGAGCAGGAAGGAAAGTGATGGTGATTTACTGAGAACTAAACTTACACGTTGCTCTGTCAGAAATACTGGATTGATATTCGTTCAGTACGTAGCATCCTCACACTTCTAACCTTTACACGACTTTTGTGATAAGTTCAGCATGGTAGAGTACAATCAACAGAGAGCGAGTAAGGAGGTTGATAAGACAAGTGGTTATAGCGATAAAAAACAGGCGTCACACCAAACTCCACATCAACAAACGAAGCTCTGCTTTCAAAACTGCAATCATGTGATCATGAGTTTCTAAGGGAAAAAAAACTCCTACACTTGCTACATGTATTAAATGTCCTGAATGAATGCAGTGAAGTGAGACTTGTTTATCAGGGTGCTGTTCAAAAGCATTTACGCAGAACAAACAGGGCATTATAATGAGTTTAGCCCTTTGTTATTCCACTTCAAAAGCTGAATGTTTTCCTTTTTGATCTTGTTCATACAGAGAACAAGACAGGTCAAGAGAAAATAGACAGGTGAAGGGAGGACAGAGAGGTAAATATAGGACAGACAGGTCAAAAGAAAACAGAAAGGTGAAAAGAGAATCGACAGGTAAGGATTAGATAGACAGGTAAGGAGAAGATAGATAGGTAAGGAGAAGACAGACAGGTAAGGAGAAGATAGACAGGTAAGGAGAAGACAGACAGGTAAGGAGAAGACAGACAGGTAAGGAGAAGATAGACAGGTAAGGAGAAGACAGACAGGTAAGGAGAAGATAGACAGGTAAGGAGAAGATAGACAGGTAAGGAGAAGACAGACAGGTAAGGAGAAGACAGACAGGTAAGGAGAAGATAGACAGGTAAGGAGAAGACAGACAGGTAAGGAGAAGACAGACAGGTAAGGAGAAGACAGACAGGTAAGGAGAAGACAGACAGGTAAGGAGTAGATACTTTTCCTTTAGACATTATTTCTGCAGTTGTTTCTGACTTCCATGTGTGTCAGAAATGTGGGAATGTGTGTGGAGAACAGAAGTCCTTCTCAGAATGTAGCCTTCTCATGAGCAGTGATGATTAGCATTTTTCTTTGTATGTACATTTAGAGCATTTAAAAGACTCCCTTATCCAGTTCGACTTACATTTATTTCTTATTACAACTGAGCAATTGATGGTTAGGGGCCCTTATCAGGGGCCCAGCAGTGGCAGCCTTGAGATCCTAGGATTCAAAACCCCAACCTTTTGATCAGTAGTCCAACATCTCAACACTCCTGGGACATCAAACTCAAACTGATGCATCAAAGTGACATTATAATTTGAGACCCTTTTTCTATTCTCTACTCTTCTGACTAACAGCAATACCTGTTCTGGAAGTAGAACAGGAGGATTATAAGAAAAGGAAGAGCAAACAAAAAAGTATTTGAGCGTTTGCACTCATTAACTCAAAGTATTTATTCTACTGAGTAAAGCAGACCTCAAATAGAATTGTATTTAGTTTTCTGATATTTGTACGGCTTTATAGTGAGTCACTAAATCAATGTGAAGAATGACACGTTTCTGGGACATGTGTTTTAACCAGCAGTTCGTCACGGGAGGATGCGAATCCGTGTGTGCTGTACAGTGACGTGTGCCGGTGTGGAACAGTCCAAATTTCTTATGGTTCGCTTTGTATTGCGGTTTAACAGTCAGTCGGTTTTGGTTTAGTTTGTTGTGCTGAGGAAAAATTACGACTCCAATGAATGCCCTTGTTTGGTAAGAAACACTTTAACAGGCAAATTTTTTATTACTAAATAAAATTGAGTCGGGGTGGCTTAGTGGTTAGCACGCTCGCCTCACACCTCCAGGGTTGGGGGTTCGACTCCCACCTCCACCTTGTGTGTGTGGAGTTTGCATGTTCTCCCCGTGCCTCGGGGGTTTCCTCTGGGTACTCCGGTTTCCTCCCCCAGTCCAAAGACATGCATGGTAGGTTGATTGGCATCTCTGGAAAATTGTCCGTTGTGTGTGATTGTGTGAGTGAATGAGAGTGTGTGTGTGTGCCCTGCGATGGGTTGGCACTCCGTCCAGGGTGTATCCTGCCTTGATGCCCGATGACGCCTGAGATAGGCACAGGCTCCCCGTGACCTGAGGTAGTTCAGATAAGTGGTAGAAAATGAGAGTGAGAGAGAAAATTGAGTCGGGCCGACTAACAAAACAAACGTGTAGCCAATGAGCATAAAGGGGCGTGTCTTGTCAATATGCGGCGGAGAGAGTGTTCAGTGCGCATGTCTGACATTAGCCTCTGCGCGTTCTAGTTGTTGAACGTCGTCTTCCGCGTGAAACGGAGCTAAACCTTTCACAGTACAACACACAGTACTACAAAAACACATTTGTGTTACCATAGTATTACTCATTGAGGGCATTTATCGATAAAAATATCCCCTCGGCCAGCTGCCCCAGCAGGTTCCGCCATAATAGTTGCCTGGGTTACGTATGTGTGTGGGGGCGGAGCTATCAAAACAGGGGTGACACCCATTTGGGTTAAAGGCGTGTTTGTTTTGGTGATTTCAAATGTCAACATTGGCTTTCAGAGATCGTGCACCGCACCTTTAAGACGAGGTGTTTGTGATCTTGTGTCTCCTGAAGTGGACAAAACTCTCATTCGTCTCTGACGTTCCTGAGGAAAATTTGGCAACACTGTCCTTCGCACTCATCGTCTTACAGCATATAAGTGGATCTGCATCTATATCAACACAATCTTCTGCCTTGTACAACATGACATCTTTAACACAATCCTGTAAAACGTCTTTCTTTGTTTTGTAATAAGCGACCCAACATAATAACTCGTACACAGCAGAGTAGCTGCTTTTATTGAAATACTTTTCTACCCAGTTGAGAAAATTTAGGAGGGAGAAAGTTTAATGTCGAGAAAGTGTAAGAGGGGAAAAATTCCATTTTGAAGAGGTTGAAATGTTATATTGAGTATATATATACAGTATATACAGTATGTTATATGTTACATATATGATATATGTTATATTACATTTAAGTAGAGGATGAGGAAATTAATGTTCACACATGTAAATACACAAGCCTTATAGCCAGAGCGGGATAACCACAGAAATGTGAAAATAGACACTGTGTTTACCACCAAAACCAATGCAAATGTAGAGGTAAGAGAATATGTCACTTACAAATAGTATATTCAGGGCCATGGTGGCTTAGTGGTTAGCACGTTCGCCTCACACCTCCAGGGTTGTGGGTTCGATTTCCGCCTCCGCGTTGTGTGTGTGGAGTTTGCATGTTCTCCCTGTGCCTCGGGGGTTTCCTCCGGGTACTCCGGTTTCCTCCCCCGGTCCAAAGACATGCATGGTAGGTTGATTGGCATCTCTGGAAAATTGTCCGTAGTGTGTGATTGCGTGAGTGAAGGAGAGTGTGTGTGTGTGCCCTGCAATGGGTTGGCACTCCGTCCAGGGTGTATCCTGCCTTGATGCCCGATGACGCCTGAGATAGGCACAGGCTCCCCGTGACCCGAGGTAGTTCGAATAAGCGGTAGAAAATGAGTGAGTGAGACAAATAGTATATTAACGCAGAATAAATAATAAGGCAGAGGCTTGGAGTAAGGAAAAATGTAAAAGTAAAAAACAATCTTACCTGTTTTTGAGAAATAACGAGAGAAGAACAAAAAATAATCCACGAGACTTTAAACCGCAACACGAGCTCAAAGTTGAGTGAGCGGAGTGTTTATATTTAGGTAGGAAAAAGAGCAAAAAAGACTGAAAATATTAGAGAAACTGGAATATTAGAGAAACTGGAATATTAGAGATACAGGAAAGCCCTTAGAAGGGCATAAGGAACCTTATTCTGAGTGTAAGAAACCAAACCCAGGCCTAGTTAAAAGATAAAGGGCCCCAATATTTAAAAAATAATGGTATGTGATGGTTAGGAAATGCAAAAATTTAATAAGGAGGCACTTTGCAGTGATGGGGGTTAAACAGCGTGGAGCTCCACAGGGAACTGGACACTGCATCACCCATCACCATCATGTTGTCTGAGGTCTTTATTGCTGAAGAAACTGTCTGAAGATTTTGTCTGACTGCGATGAATCTGGGTGAATCTTTGCTTCTTCTCATTTAAGCCTGAAGAAAAAAAGCCTTTTTTATTTTTTTCTAATTTTATTAGTGAAAGTAAATAGTTAATAGAATAGATAATTAGCCAGAACTCTGGACCACCCTGTGATGTGTCCACTCTGAGGTGCGACTCCGAGTTCCAACAAGCCTTACTCTGCAGATGGCAGATCTGATTCAGTGCTACTGCCGTGTGGTTGCAAGGTTAAAA
>NC_083473.1:2328471-2348471 GCF_030014155.1 Tachysurus vachellii | reverse complement strand
ACGTCACACCAAATATGATGGGATGCTTTAGACTGGAACTAAGCCTTGACGAGTCTAACACAAAACTAATCAGACCAAATCTGAGACATTTTATATGTAGCCTATAAGATCAAATCTAGGCCCAAATATATATCAGGTATCAGAGAAAACGCTGGACGTATATGACCATGCACCAAATAATGGACCAAGTACATCGAATATGAGACCAGATTTAAGGTTCAACTAAATATTAGATTGTTTGGGCAAAACAAATAAATGAACGACGAATCCGACCCAAACCAAAATGAGGTGATTGATAAACAAAAGTCTTTCCTTGTGAGAAGTACGTTATTAATATTAAAAGCTTGATTGCACAATCCTTAAGTCGTCCTTAAGATACTTAATAATGGCAGGGAAGAGGCAGAGACACACCCAAATCCTTACAAATTACAGCTTGTGCATGACTAAACTTGCTTTGATAGACCCACGGACACAGATGTGAGGCTCAGCGGTGCTCAGTCACTCTTATGTCTAACCGAGGCTTCTCTTCTAGCTTACACGATTATCAACGAACTCCATTTTAGATAAAAACTTCATTGTTACAAATATAATGCAGTATTTATAGTGGTCAGAGACTGTATTTAATGTGTGTGTGTGTGTGTGAGAGAGTGTGTGTGAGTGAGTGTGTGTGTGAGAGAGAGTGTGTGTGTGAGTGTGTGTGTTTGTGTATGTGAGTGTGTGTGTGTGTGTGTGTGTGTTTGTGTGTGTGGCCAGTAGGTTAATTGTTTGGGATGAGATGAGTGACACCTGCTGGTAAGATGGTGTACTGACACCTTCAGGAAAGTACATTGCCTTAACACAGTCTTTACATCACACGTCCAGCAGAGGGCAGCATCACTGTACATGCAAACAGCTAGCTCAAGCCTTTGTGTATGTGGGCAGGCACTTATTTCCAGGGATTTCAGAACAGCGTAACAGATATTGCATCATCGGGTAGGCGTGGCCTATTTGATAATCTAACCCTAACCATAACCGTAGTTTTTGGTTGTTTATTTGTTTTATAAAATAAATCTGCCTGTATGACTGTTTTGTCCTTCGCAGTATGCTGTTTTTTTTAAAGTGGGCATTTTCCCAAGACCTCCAGAAACACGCCCACTTTACGTCGTGGTAACGAAACCCCTGGAATTTAATGAATGCCTGTGTATGTGAGCACATTTGTGTACTTATCTGCATCTGAGGATTTCTATAATACTCAGATGTTAAATTTAACACCAGTGTGTAACACCGGCTTGCGTCTGGTTCGTTTAAAGCTCCGTTCATTGCCACACTTGTGTCCTAATGCAACAGTTTAACCATGACAGTTCCAGTAGTCTGGGATTAGCGTGACTAACATGCAGTTGGTGTCTAGTCTTTATGCTTTAGCAATAATGACTGGAATATTCGCATGAACTCGCTTGCGCCACTTAATTAAAAAGTGCTGTGCAATAACAGAAGTTTAGCACTAAGTCCCTGCTGCCTCTGCCATCTGCCTTCCAGTGTTGCTCCGCCCCAAACGCTCCTCAACGCCTTTGCCCTTAAAGTACTTCTCCTGTCCTTTCCTCCTCGGAAAGTTTGTGGTTTGGCTTGTATTGTATTTTTAGCTCTTTATGTAGTATCACTGAGACCTATGAACTCATCACCCTGAGAACTCCATCCCCTCTCTGAAGCACGGTGGTGTTAGTACGCTTTAATCTCATGGCTGCTCATCCCTTCTTTTATCCATTTAGTGAATAATGTATGACTTACTGTCTGCTCCTCTGTCTTACTGTGAAAACTGTCTTAATGTATCGTATCTACAAAACTGGCTTATTGCTTAATTGTCTCACTCTCTGCTAGCATTGTGCAATTAGACACACTTTAGTGGAACCAGTTCTGGATGAGACACTTTGCCACTTTGTCTTGAGGTAAAAGACTTCATCCATTCAGCTGCCTCAGGGGAGTGAGAAATGATGCAACATTCCCTTTAAATAACCAGGCTCTGTTCAGTGGCCTTTATACTCCAGTACTCTCCTACATCTGTGTAACCACCTCGCTATCTGTCTAACTGCCTCCATTACAGTCTGTGGTAATGTCAGTCTTACTCTCTGACTGTGTTGTGGGATTTCAGATTGTAGAGGTTGGGCAGTCCTGGCCTAATGGTTAGAGAGTCTGACTCGTAACCCGAACACACACGGTGTGTGTGTGTTCACTGCAGTGTGTGTGTGCACTTTGGATGGGTTAAATGCAGAGAATGAATTCTGAGTACGGGTCACCTTACTTAGCCGTATGTCACGCCACTAGAGGAACAGTAGAGAAGGACAGCGTTCTGAGTCTCATCACAGCTAGTTGCTGATTTATAAGGTGTTAAGTGAATGTTCAGGTCAATTGTAACACTTGAAGTGAACAAGCAGGTTGTAGCTGTTTGTAATGGCAGTGATGATGGTCAGGAGTTTTTATTGGATGGTTTAAAGGAATGAAATCCATTTAACAGATGGTTGACTTGCCAAACCGGAGAAGCTGTACGATCTCTTCTGTAGAAAATTAAGGGTAAAGGTGGCAACCAAGGGCGATAATAAGTGAGTTAAATACATAGGGTAGTTACGTGAGTATTTAATAATAGTAAAGAGAATAATAGAGAAAACAGTAGAGTAGCATAGACGATATAAGTGTATAATAGCGTATTATAGATTTTAACATTATACATGTTGGGAAAAAAACGTATCTTAGTTTGACCATAACTGTATTTTTATTATATCATGTTTTTGCTCCTTTAAAGTATATTCAGTAGAACAGGGGTCATTGGAAACTCACACACACACACACACACACACACACACACATTTTCATGTGAAGGATATTTTAGGCTTGTGGTCTGGAGTCTGGTTGACTCACTTCATCCCTCAGAGCACTCAGATACATGTTACAGGAGTTCAGAAATGAAAAGGCAGAGTGTCAGATTTCTAAAGATGGAAAAATACAACAGGCGTCTGACGTCAGAAAACGAATCAATTATTCATCAGCAGTGTTGGGCAGTAATGCAGTTACAGTAACGCCGTTACTTTTGACAGTAACTGATACTCTAATACGTTACTTTTTAAATAACCATTACCATAAGGTGCGTTTGTCTGTGACTTTTTTAAATTAATTCATTTTGGCTGAAGTGTAGCCTACAGCTTAACCCGTTTACAGCAGCGCCGCCCTGTGGGCGTGTTTCCGTTTATTCAAGTAGGTGCGGCAGTAATGGCGAGTAAAGGTGAGAGCAAGACGAGTTTCTCAAAGTGGAAATATGCTCATTATTTCTTTAAAAAAGTAACTAAAAAGTTACTTTTAACAGTAACGCGTTACTTTTTTGCTGTAAGTAATCAACAAAGTAGTTGAGTTACTTTTTGAATGAAGTAACTAGTAACTGTAACTAGTGTAGTTACTATTTCGTAACTAGTTACTATTTCTTAGTAACTAGCACAACACTGTTCATGAGTCATGTTCATCATGATGTTTGTTGACTGGGGTTTATTAAAAATAAGCTTTTTTATTTATTTTATTAAAAAAGCTTATTAAAAATAAGCTTTTTTAGCTTAAAGAAAGAAAGAAAGAAAGAAAGAAAGAAAGAAAGAAACAAATCAATAAATTGACTCTTTATGACATCAGTGCGTTTATGCTCATTTTTAAGAGATTTATTCTTCTTGAATGACTCTTTTTTTTAAACGAATCTGTTGAAATGATTCATAAGCGCGAATATGAGTCGATTAAAAGTTTTAATGGCTTGGCTCAGGTGAGTGAAGAATTCGAGGAAATGAAAAGGAGGATCAAACGTACACGGCAGTAAATTGAGATATTAAGACACAATCTTTGTTATTTAACAAATTGTGGTGAATAAAATAATACATATCTCAAGAATTCGATTCGTTTGATTTGTACAATGATGTACAGAGTAGTTTGTTCTTTTAAAGCAACTCTTTAAAAGCAACTTTTGAGTCAGGTGAATCGATATAAGAATGTGAGTGAATCAGAACTTTAAACAAGTAATTAAACGTCTTGCACAAATTAGCTTTTTTAAATGACTCTTTTAACTGATTCTTAGGAATCTATTCAGAAACATGGAACTCAGTGAATCAAACTCATGGAACTCAGTGAATCAGTGAATCAAACTAATGATTCTAACTAAAGGATTTTCATGTAGTTGGTATTTATGAGTGGTGAATCAAACGAAACAAATCAAATGAATCAATCTTAAATGTGTAGTTTGAAGGAATTGAGTCGATGATTCATAGAAATGATTCATTCTGCTTAACGATGAGATGATTTAGATTAGATGTATCATGTGATTAAAGTCACACGATCGAGTCAGTGACGTTAAAAAAAAATGCAGAGTCACAAGACTAATACGTTTGTGTTTGATTAAAAACACGCTCGTCATTTCTCGGTTGGTCCGAACCTGTAACCGCACACTCTGCTGAGTCACTGGGAGTTTCCCACAATGCAGTACTGTTATATTATTACAATGGAAATTAACTTCATATTCAAAATATGATGATTATCTGTCCTGAGGTAGCAAGATTACACGATTATTAAGAAAACAAGTACAGTTCATCATTACAAACATTCGAATACTAACACCGAGGATAGAGCCATGTTAATATGATGAAGGCTACGATACGCAGCGTGTCACATGCTACATAATAGTTACATAAAAAAAACGTTTTAAACGTTCCCATTGTTCATGTTCACTTCTAATTACACACTTACACCTCATTAATGTTGCCGTATGAGTCGGCGTCCTCCGCCCACAGGTGTGTCTCTAAAGTGGAGGGACACAAGGTTCCAATGTGGTGTGTGTGGTGTGGTGTGTGTGGTGTGGTGTGTGTGGTGTGTTAAAACCATTCAACTGAAGCTAGGCCTGTGTGATAAATGCTGAAGTTCACCTTTCATTCATTCATTCATTCATCTTCTACCGCTTATCCGAACTACCTCGGGTCACGGGGAGCCTGTGCCTATCTCAGGCGTCATCGGGCATCAAGGCAGGATACATCCTGGACGGAGTGCCAACCCATCGCAGCTGAAGTTCACCTGAAGGAGTCAAACAACCAAATGAATCAGTGATGATTTAGAATCATCAGTCATTATTGTACAAATTATTCTTATTATTTAATGACTCGGTTAAAGGATTTGACTCAAATAAATCCATAATTGGGCCGTCCTTAAAAATATTCTTGTTTGCCGTAACCCGACCGACTCTGTCAATTTAGGACCGACTCAATTTTTAATTTTTTTTTTTTGCTAAGTCCGACCGACTTGCCGGTTGTAAATTTGCGTTAAGTACTCTTCAAATTTGCGTTTTACTCTTCAAACAACTAATACAAAAGCAATAAAATAATATTAACGGGTTCGGGCACCATAATACATCTAAAAAATTCATTAAAACAGCTCGACACCGCTTTAACTTGGCACGAAGTTCTGGAAAAGAAGACCGGGTTGAAGACCCAGTCAGTGACGTCACGATATGCTAATTTGTTTAAATTCATACCTACGAAATCACCATCACCAAAATTGTACTTTTTTTTTTTTACATATAGACCTACCTACCGACCCTTTTTTTGTTTTTTTTTACTGTTACTGCAAACCAAAATATTTTTAAGGATGGCCTTAACAGCAATTTTTTTTATTATTAACCGTTTACTAATAAACACAAGTTTGATCTTGACAAACAATAAAACAGGTCCTCTGTCCTCGAGGCAATTCAATTCTAGCTTCTAATACAAACACGACTCTGAGCGATGATTCATCAGAACAAACCTGTATTTACATAGTGAGTTGTAATTCTAGCCTTTGTTTTCTTTTATCTTTTTCCTTGAAAGAAACGTGTCCCAAGTTTAGGGCACGATGAGAGACTCTAAACAAACTGATTCACAAGGAAGTGTGAACAGAAAAATAAAAAAACTGAATTCTAATTCAATATTGTGATAATGTTTATGGAGGAAAAGCGCTTGATTTCTGTGTTGTTTAACACCGGCATGATTTTGTTTTACCACTTGCAAACGTGACATTATCTACAACGGCAGACTCGACTGGACGTACTGGTTTCTAGGATGCTGAACGAAACTGGAATGTGAAACTGTGTAAAGTGACCTGTAAAGTTAGAACAGTGCCACACCCTTAAACAACGTTTGCCTTCATTTAATCGACTGTTTTTTGTTTTTTTTTACGTTGATATACATTTTAAAGCCGAAGTTTTCCGTTTAATACAAACGTGTGAAACATGCGAAGTTTAATGCTGTTTCAGAGGAAATCAGAAAACTAGTCTGTCATGTGATTTTGATGAATCAGTTTGGAAACACAAATAGAAATGAAGAAAACTGATCAAATTTACAAGTCAGTTGTTTTTTTTCAGATGTAAGAAATAATGAGATTCCTAAACAAATTGATTCTTTTAAAATGAGTCAACTGAGTCAGTTTGGATGCGTAAAAAAGTGCGTGTGTGTGTAGGGGATGACTCCTAGGACCATGTAGATCTGCGCTCGCTGTAGGACACAACCTTGTAATCGTCCACGTTCCCCGTAGTGAGCTGTGTGTTGTAGCGGAGCAGGATCTCAGTGGATGGTCTTATCAACCCTCGGTTTCTGATTGTTGCTGTTCTTAAACTGCGTATAAACACTTTTTAATTAGGCCTAGAAGTTGAGAGGAACGAATCAAGTTGAAAGCACAAATTCAAGTGATTCTGAAGAGTTAGTAAAGTGAATCACATGCACGTGAGTCAATTAACTCAAATAGTTCAAAATAAATTAATCACACTAGTAATGAGGGAATCATTAATAAAAGACTCCTTCGGGTGAATCTGTTTAGTAGGGCTGACACACTGAATGAATCAATTGTTCATGAAGATTCAAACACACACAAACACACACACACAGATACAAAAGCCTGCAGCTGTAGGAAAGGGAATCTTTTCTCTAATCTCAAAGCATAGCGGGAGCCGAGTTTCAGGGCGGATGAGTCGGTTTCAGGTTAAGGAGATTCGCGAGGGAAGATGAAATGAACAGAAGCTGTGGCTACTGAAGTCACTGGCATTGTTCATGTCAACAAAGAGAAGTCCTATAGATTAGGGGCAGCATTAGCATCCATTCTTTTCTGAGTTGATTCTGAAGGCCCGTATCATGTTCACTGTACACTTTTCTGAGGTAACGTGTTAATGTACATTCACGTTCACAGCAGAAGGTAAACGTACATTAACGTGTACATTCACGTTCACAGCAGAAGGTAAACTTACATTAACGTGTACATTCACGTTCACAGCAGAAGGTAAACGTACATTAACGTGTACATTCACGTTCACAGCAGAAGGTAAACGTACATTAACGTGTACATTCACATTCACAGCAGAAGGTAAACGTACATTAACGTGTACATTCACATTCACAGCAGAAGGTAAACTTACATTAACGTGTACATTCACGTTCACAGCAGAAGGTAAACGTACATTAACGTGTACATTCACGTTCACAGCAGAAGGTAAACGTACATTAACGTGTACATTCACGTTCACAGCAGAAGGTAAACGTACATTAACGTGTACATTCACATTCACAGCAGAAGGTAAACGTACATTAACGTGTACATTCACGTTCACAGCAGAAGGTAAACGTACATTAACGTGTACATTTGAGTGAACGTGAATGTTGTGACTCCCTTATCCAGAGAAACATACACAAGTGCTTAGAATTCTCCACATGTGATTACGAGCTCACTGAGCCATTGAGCCATGTGCTGTTCTTAAAGAAAAACTCCCTTTGGGGAAAACTGGGATGAGGATGAATAACTTTTCAAAACAAAGTCGAGTGAATTATTTTGAAGTTCTTCTTTTAATGTGTTATTTTACACTGACACACTGCTTTTGTCATCATCACAAGATGCTGTATGGAGGCTGACATCTCTCTCTCTCTCTCTCTCTCGTACGCGCTCTCTCTCACTCTCTCTCTCTCTCTCTGTCTCTTTCTCTCTCTCTCTCTCTCTCTCTCTCTCTCGTACGCGCTCTCTCTCTCTCACTCTCACACTCTTTCTCTCTCTCTCTCTCTCTCTCTCTCTCTCTCTCTCTCTCTCTCTCTCTCTCTCTCTCTCTCTCTGTCTCTTACTCTCTCTCTCTCTCGTACGCGCTCTCTCTCTCTCTCTCTCTGTCTCTTACTCTCTCTCTCTCTCTCTCTCTCTGTCTCTTACTCTCTCTCTCTCTCTCTCTCTCGTACGCTCTCTCTCTCTCTCTCTCTCTCTCTCTCTCTCTCTCTCTCTCTGTCTCTTACTCTCTCTCTCTCTCTCTCTCTCTCTCGTACGCACTCTCTCTCTCTCTCTCTCTCTCTCTCTCTCTGTCTCTTACTCTCTCTCTCGTACGCGCTCTCTCTCTCTCTCTCTCTCTCTCTCTCTCTCTCGTACACGCTCTCTCTCACTCTCACACTCTTTCTCTCTCTCTCTCTCTCTCTCTCTCTCTCTCTCTCTCTCTCTCTCAGGTTACACCCTGAAGTGCTACAAATGTGAGATTGGATTGTGGGGTGTGTGTGTGACCTCAGAAATGACATGTGCAGATGGCCAGCATTGTTTCAGTGGAGCGGGAAAAACAGGTAACAATATCTGTGTCACATCTCTCTCTCTCTCTCTCTCTCTCTCTCTCTGCATGATTCCTGCTATCATATCATTATCTTATTGTTTCCATGATAAAGCTGGTAACAAAACAGAAAGACGTCATTAGCAGCTGGTAATAAAAGTTTAGCTGTTTTAGACACACTGGAGACGAAACACTGAGCTCTGAGTGTCTCTAATGGTGTGTTTCTGTATAAATGTATAGTGCACTATGTATGGTATATGAGCACTATGTATGGTGTATGAGCTCATGATGTAATAAAGTCACTTTGTTTTGGCCTGAAGATTTGTAATCAAAAACAGCTGGAATAACAGCATTAATATCTCTCTCTCTCTCTCTCTCTCTCTCTCTCTCTCTCTCTCTCTCTCTCTCAGCGGGTGTGATTAAGTTGAGTATGAAGGGATGTCTGAACCTAGGCGACTGCAATAAGACAACGGATGTTAATTTTCCCACCAACTCAAACACCTCCATCTACGAAATGACCAAAACCTGCTGCAACACTGACCTGTGCAACACAGCTGCACCGCTCACTAACACTCACACACTCACCCTCGCCATCGCCTCGCTCGCCACGGTGCTCCTCACCAAGGTGCTGGGGTGAGGGTGTGTGTATCTCACACACACACACACACACACACACACACACACACAGTGCATCAGTAACTGTCTGATTAAATCCTGTTTTATTTTCGTTTTATTGCAGTTAAAACTGTAAAACCTGCATGCGATCTCGTCGCCATGTTGCTCGCTCATGTTAGGAATCATAGCCTTCTATTTTTTTGTCTCTCATTCGACCTCTTTTTACTTTTGTTGTAAAGAAACGTGATGTAACTGTTTTTACTGAATCTTTATTATCTCTCATTAAGGGTTAAAATACGAGGTGTTAAGTGAGTCTGTTATTCTCGATCCTTTAAGGACTTTTCTCAAATTTTTTACTTTTTTTTTGTTGTTTTGTTTTGTCCTTTTTTTTTACTTCAATTCATGGAACACTTAATCGTTTTTAGTAATTTCAACTTAGTAAGTTTGTCATTTCATCGAATAAAAAATATTCATCCAAAGAAAATTTTTCCATGTACCAAAATTCAGCCCTGATGTTTGTTCCACTGGGTTTTAATGTCAGACCTGTGTGTGTGTCTACACGCTCGTCTTTACAGTACATCAGTATCCTAAACAAAATAAAGGGATTTGGTGGGGTTTTTTTTTGGTGAACTGGAAACAAATATATGTATAAAATATAAGATGTTAAGGGGACAAAAAAAAAGATCTTGCTTGAGATGATGTTGGCTGTGTGCTTCCTGATCAGGTGATGGATAAAAATAAACCAGAATTGGCCAAAAAAAAGCTGTGTGACTTTTCTTTAATCATCCAGAGAGGTAACAGAGAGAGTTTTCCTGCCAACAGGTTCAGCCCTGCGATGTTGTAATGTTCTACCAATACATACAGTATAGGAAGGAAGCGATTACAGAAAGATTGCTGCAGCTATATGAGATCACTTATCTTGTCTTAGATCACTTGGATCGGTTTCAAATATTCTAGAAGTGTTGCGTCATCGCTGTGAAATCGTCTTCATGACAGTCACCAGATGTATCGAAGGAAAATAGAAAACGAGGCTTAATCAAGACATGGATGAGTAGATGAGTGTCTATATATATATGTATATATATATATATATGTATGTATATATATATATATATATATATATATATATATATATATATATATATATACGTATATATATATATACATATATATACGTATATATATATATATATATATATATATATATATATATATATATATATATATATACAGGTGAATGTGTGTGTGTGTGTCTGTGTGTGTGTGTGTGAGAGAGTGAGTGTGTGAATGTGTGTGTGTGGATGTATCTGTGTGTGTCTCTGTGTGTGTGTGTGTGAGAGTGTGAGTGTGTGTGCATGCGTGCGTGCGTGCGTGTGTGTGTGTGTGCATGCGTGCGTGCGTGTGTGTGTGTGTGTGTGGGTGTATCTGTGTGTGTCTGTGTGTGTATGTGTGTGTGTGTTCATCCCAGAAGCTAGTTGTTTTCAGATGAAAGTTATTGATATATAAACAGGTTAGCGTTTATCTCCAGCGTTTATCTCCAGTTTATCTCCGCGTTCAACAATAAGGTCTACAGCCGTGTCATAAAGTGATCAATAAGATTATAAACACATACAGATGTGGATTATTTCCTTCATTTTCTATAAGTAGAGTTTATAAACAAGCTGTCTGTGTTTTATTTATTACACATGACATCATTAAAACATCCTGAAAGCACAAGAAGACCTTTGTTGATTCTGTGGTGGCTTCAGCCATATTCTATGGTGTGGTCTCTACATCTCTACTGCAGAGAGGAAGAGACTGGACAAGCTGATCAGGAAGTCCAGCTCAGTCCTGGGGATTCCTCTGGACACTGTACAGGAGGTGGGAGAAAGGAGGATGGTAGCAAAACTATCATCGTTGCTGGAGAACGACTCTCACCCCCTGTATGAAACGGTGTCAGCTATGAGCAGCTCCTTCAGTTACAGACTGTTACATCCTAAGTGTCTGATGGAGCGACACAGACGCTCTTTTCTCCCTGCTGTTATTAGACTGTACAACCAAAGCTGCTCCCAGTGAACCAGTCACCATAATTATGTTGCTTTGTAGAAGCCAACATTCTGTTTTCCTATTTCAGCTTAGACAAAAATTTATAAAATTTAATGCGGCCTAGGGCTTTCGAGCCACATGCACCAAATTCGGTTGTTGTAGACGCTGGTCTGAAGTTTGTTGCTCTGACTTTTATAAGCGATCCGAGTACCGGTACTTCCGGTACCGGGCCTCAAATTGGCCTTTTTTCCCAAAGACTCCCATTATAAATTTTGGAGGTTTATAACTCGGCAAGCTTTAGAACTATCTACACCAAACTCGGCCAGCTCCTTTAGGGTGATACTCTGAACAAAGGTTTAAATTGGTGTACCGACTGGCCTTTCGGTTGTCCCAGAGCTCCGCCCCCAATATACGCAAAATCAAAAAACTTTTTACAACATGGACATGTGACATATCAAAACACTCAGAACAATGAGGGGAACTTCCTCGCGTGTATTCTGATGACGTCACGTGATGTCACGTGAAAATAAAAAATTAGCACAACATGAACATGTGACATATCAAAACACTCAGCCCAATGAGGGGAACTTCCTCAGGAGAATTCGGATGAGGTCATTTGTTTGTCTCCACTTGCCTCCAAAAGTAACACTGACCCTTATGTCCACTCGCCTCCAAAAAGCACCGGCCTTTGCGAATACTTGCCTCGTCAAAGCCAACATCAAAGTTTGTTGTGACGAACTTTAGAAATCTACTTACACACTGTAATTACTGTTTAACTGCAATAATAACAATAAAGTATTTTAAAAACGTGCAATATGTCTGTTAGTGTAACTACTTACTCGTGGTCTCTTTTTTCTTCTCTATATTTATACATTCTGTTGTGTATATAATGTATATTATATTATATCTTCATTCCTTTATATATTTGCATTTCTTTTTCTTTGCTGCTGTAACAGAAAGATTTCCCCATTGTGGGACGAATAAAGGTATATCTTATCTTATCTTATCTTATCTTATCTTATCTTATCTTATCTTATCTTAATTTAATGCATTGAACTGCGTCCTGTCTCCTGTCCTACAGCACTATAGTTGTGTATCTGTGTGTAGTTGTGTATATTAGGATGTGTGTATCTGCGTGTCAATATGTTTATGGTATTTTACATAACTAATTGATTGTAGCTAGACTGCTGAAGGAAAATCTGTAAACGAGCAGAACAGGAAATATTTTACATTTCTGAACCAAACCAACCTGCTTCATGGGGAATAATAAGCTTACACGTTTCTTCTGAAGTTTACAGAAAAAAGAAAAAAATGTGTGTTACAGTCAGTTAGTAAGAGACAGACAGTCAGTAAGAGACAGATGTCCTGAAATATCTTTAGTTCCTTTTGAAGTAGCGAATCAGAGTAAAAGCATGTTAGCAACTCAGTGATGATTTACACGTCAGCCATCAGACTCTGAGAGACGCCACGTCTCTCAGAGAGCGAATTTAACACAGAGATGGTGTTTAATCGTCTGGAACATGGATGATAGGGTGCTGATCGGTTCTGCACTCTGATTGGACAGAATGTGTTGATTAGTTTTCTCTAACAGCAGCTCTGACAGTAGCGCAGGTTTATATTAATGTGTTCCTTACATGAATGGTTTCTATAGTAACAACTCAAGTATACACAAGGACGTACAGCGGACCCGTATAAATAATAAAAATAATAATAATAAGTTGAAAATAATAAAATTGTAACCGTAAAAGGATAAAAACTACAGCGAAAAAACTTATAGAAACTATAAGACACTGCTGTGGTGTAAGAGGAATAAACACTTAAGGACGTGCTTTTATGGCAAAAGAATGAACTGGTGGTAAATGTAACACTCCCACACACACACACACACACACACACACAAACACACACACACAGTCACGTCGTCAGCTCTGAGCAATGCTATCAGTGTGTTCTGATCTCAGTTATTCCTGTTGTACAGGATTCTAAGGAAAGGTGACCTTCTGCTTACATATTGCTCAGTATCAGTGTTGATTGAACAGTTTGTTCTAAACTTTAATGTATGTTTAAAATATTCTTCAGCCAAGTCATGTTTGACAAATAAATTTTTAACATTCCAGAGCAGTGAAAACATGAGCAAATTGTGACCTTGTCAGTTATGTTTTATGTACATGTACATCAACATGCGTTGATTTTAGCAACAAGGAATGTTTTATATTTAGATTTTCCTAATTCTTCCCTTAGCGATGTCTAACTCGCGATTAAAATCATGACCTTGATCCTGTCACATGTCCAACTATAGACCGATATCAAACTTTCCCAGAAAAGTAATAATAATTGAGTGAGTCAGAGCTGGTGGTGGTGAGGAGGAACAACTATGTGAGAAGATATGAGGAAGAAGTCTTGAGAGGAACCAGACTCAGAAGGGAACCTCATCATAATTTAGGTGATGCCTGAATGTGAGATTATAAATCATTTACTTTATATAACTTCTATACTTACTTTTTTTTTTTTTGAAGTTATCAAATATTCAATGATGGAGACCTGAACGCAAATCTGATCAGGGCAACAGCACTTCAAACCACCGCCATGATCTCCATGTGGTTCTGCCCACAGCAGTAACTCCAGGATGTCCACATGGGCACTACCATGTGGCACTACATTTTTTCTACCGCTTATCCGAACTACCTCGGGTCACGGGGAGCCTGTGCCTATCTCAGGCGTCATCGGGCATCAAGGCAGGATACACCCTGGACAGAGTGCCAACCCATCGCAGGGCACACACACACACTCTCATTCACTCACACAATCACACACTATGGACAATTTTCCAGAGATGCCAATCAACCTACCATGCATGTCTTTGGACTGGGGGAGGAAACCGGAGTACCCGGAGGAAACCCCCGAGGCACGGGGAGAACATGCAAACTCCACACACACAAGGCGGAGGTGGGAATCGAACCCCCAACCCTGGAGGTGTGAGGCGAACGTGCTAACCACTATGCCACTGTGCCCCCTTGAAATCATTTTATCCGTTCAAATTTTAATTCAATTTTCAATTCTATTTCAACAGAGGGCATTGTCTCAAAGCAGCTTTACAGAAGTACACAAATAGAATAAAGTTTAAATGAAGTTATTATTTATCTCTAATGATCAGGCCTGAGGTGATGGTGATGGTGACGAGGAAAAACTCGATGAGATGATCTGAGGAAGAAACCTTGAGAGGAACCAGACTCAGACATGAACCTCATCCTCATTTAGGTTCATCCTCGTCCTCATTTAGGTGACACTGCACAGTACATAATGTAAATGTAAATAATGTCATTTCTACCACACTTTCACTCCTCCCCATAAGCAACATCTCTGATTAAGAGGCGTCTTCTCTGATACCTGGAAAAAATAATATTAATACGATATTTGCACTAATTAAAGGCCCTCAGAAGGCGTTCAATAGCTTTGAGTTGGTGTATTTTCTTTACTCCTGTTTTAATTAGCATGGTCTTTGTTTGGTTTCCTGTGTTGTATCTGCTCTGCCTGGTTTCACTGTGTATCATTGCGACATGACTTACAACCTGCTTTGGGCTGCTGAACCACATTTCTGTCCCTCATATATCACCTGTAATGAAAACACAATGTGTTGCCACACCCCATCCTCCAGCCATCATATAAATGTCCACAGCTTTCACACGGATGTCATTTGTGAGGAACGCCTGTGAGGACACATCTTTTAGGACAGTCATTTGAGTTTGTGTTTGTTACACTCCAAGTTCCAGGATGAAGTACGTGCTGTTGGGAATTGTCGCAGTGATCGGACTCTTCGCTTTCGGTAAGTCCAGGCACAAATCTCCGATATTGCATTTTATATAATATTACATATTACATAACATTTTTACATATTAACAAAGACAATTTTTTTGATGATGAATAAGTCAGAAAAGAAAAATAACTTTAATAATACATCCGATTAAAAAATAATACGTACAAATATTTTAATATATATTTTTATTTATTTTACATTTATTTATGTATTTAGATTTTATCAGTAATATTTGATTAACTGCCAAGATTTGATATGTTTGATAAACTTAAATAAAAACAAAAATAAACCTTTATTAAAAAAGAAAAAGTGGTTTTAAAGCACATAATAGGACCACAAATCATAATCAAAAGTGCGTGTGTGTGTGTGTTTGTGTATTGAGCAAGTTTCATCAATGTTGTCTTTAAACTATTTTATACGTACACATGGATAATTAAACCAAGAAAACAAAGCAATTAAAAAAACTAAGATAGCAGGAAGAACATAATGTAGCGCATACTTAAATAGAATATTTGAAATATTTCTCTCTCTCTCTCTCTCTCTCTCTCTCTAGCGGAGTCTCTGACCTGTAATACATGTCCAGTGGGTCTGGTTGGAATCTGCCTGAGGCCCTCCACCACTACCTGTGGCACCAACACATCTGTGTGCACCACATCAAAAGCCAGTGAGTCTTACCAACTAATTAATCATCATTACCACTTACAGGACACTGCTCTTACCTCCACCTGTTCCAGACCGGGACCTACAGACTGATCAGAAAACAAAGCCTGCTTACCAAAATACCAGCTGTTCCACATGGAAATGGTTGATTTTACATGCTGGAACCTCACCGATGATACAGGAATTTAGATTTCTGTTTGTTTTTAATATATCAATGAAAGCAAATTTTTTGACTTTAGAATCTGAGGTAGAATTTTCAAAATAAAAGTGTGTCGTTTCAGAAAATCTGTTTTTTAAACCCAAAACGGCTGCATGCCTGATAAAAACATTATCTCTGTCTTTGCTTTTTTTGTCTTTAATTTTGCTTATATTTTATTTCTTTCATTGGTATCGTAGTGCGAATTCTAGCATTAGGTAATCATGTAAAAGGTTTAGTGGTTGTATGAGATCTCTAAGCTTGCGATTCTTGTTTCTTCCTCTCAGGTTTCAGCATCTCTGGCTTCCTGGGTTTTAGCTCTCTGAACTGCTTGGAGTCGGCTCAGTGTAATGCCACTGTTAGTGGTACCATCCTGGGTGCGACATACACCATCGCCCAGACCTGCTGTAACGCAGACCAATGCAACACCCTCCAGAGTGGTGCCTCCTACGTCCAAGTCTCCATCACTGCAGTTCTGAGCACTGCCCTGCTAGCCTGTGTCTGGGGCCAGTCTGTCTACTGACTGCTGTAATCTGACTCATTCATAATCTCATTACTCTTACTGTGATAACATGGCTGTTTCAAACAATTAACACTCAAAAATAATTTTTGAGTTAATTTTACCACTGTGTTACAATAATCTTAAGATAATAAATCCACTTTTACAATGTGAAAATAACGGGTTGCTAATCTACGGCCAAAAACAATGGAAGGAATTTTTTTAAATCAAACAATAGAAAAAGAAAACATTTTCTATTGACTTTGTAGAGTTTACATTCAAATATTTTAAAGATCTTTCTGAATAGAAAATACTATGATGAGGTGAATAAATATAATTTAAAACTCACCACTGAAGTATGAAAGCTGTGCTTTAAACATGATTGTTTCTTTGTAATGTTAAATAATGTGTATAATGGGGAAAATGTATTAGCTATATTACCACATTTCTGCCATTTTCAATATTTCACACTGTTCCATTAAAATGTGTATTAAAAACTAAGCTTAAGTCTTGGGTACTTTTTAAAAATTAAAATGTGACCATTCCAACCTTTTAACCTCCTGGCTGGCTCGCCAATTGTTAGTTGTTGGTATAATATCTACATATTAAGTCTCTTCAGATGTCACAGAGTTACATTTATCTCATTTATATAGCATGAAGGTTCTTATTTGAGGTTCTAATGTGAGTGGTTCTTTTTTCATCCATGCAATCCAAAGTCAGTGTAGCGCAAAAACACTGATATGTTTTTGCCCTGGACTTTTACTGCTTATTGAGGCTTCCTTTAAATTATTTGTCTTCTATTGATCTTTGTGATGACTTTACAGGTAGTTATATTTGCTGATCTCAAAAATGATCAACAAATAATCTTCAAAAATTGATCTTAAAATGCCACTGTACCAGCTTCATCTGATCCAAAACACAGCTGCCAAAAAACTTCACTAGCTGCCAATTAGGTATAGAACAGAGATTTGTTATTTGTTTTTAATCATGGCTTGGCACAGTGTTGTAGCTGTTAGCTCATTTGTCTCCAAAATATCTCCAGAGCTTTGAGATCATCTAATCAGATACTTTAAACCCGTACTTAAACTCTTAAGAATTTCAAAGGGTGCCAGACTTTAATAAAGGCAGAAAAAATGTGCAATTGGCCAAGAAGGGGGATCCTAAGTGTGTATTGTAGGCATGGGCATCGGAAGCAAATAAAAAGTGGGTGGGTCCTGTCCGACACCCATGATTGTAGGTGTAGTTGAGGAGGAAGTGAACGTCAGGCAGATCTTCTCATCATAAAAGGTGGCAAAGTCTTCAGCAGGCAGAAAGGATGGTGCAGGAAGAGCCAGGAGGGAAGTACAGTAGATAAAACATGTTGTAAAGCTTATAAGGATCTTGTGCAGAAGTGTCCACCGTTTCTTAAAGAAGCCAACTGATGCAGAAGAGACTTTGGACAGGAGAGAGCAGTAAAAGGAGAGATCCTTGTTGAGTTAAACACCGTAAGAGCCTACTGATACTGCACACTTTTTTCTAAAACCAAATTATGAGTATAAGTAACCATGACTGTATGAAGAGGTCTGTTCTTTAGCCAAAAATACACTCTCGCTCTCACTCACTCATTTTCTACCGCTTATCCGAACTTCTTGGGTCACGGGGAGCCTGTGCCTATCTCAGGCGTCATCGGGAATCGAACCCCCAAACCTGGAGGTGTGAGGCGAACGGGCGAACATGCTAACCACTAAGCCAATGTGATCCCCGCCAAAAATACAATCAATTTGAAATCACTACCTCTTATACAATCATATGTCACTGTTAAGCACAGCTATCATTATCTAACTAAGTCTGGGAACCCACCTCACAACAAAGCTTCAAGGAGGTCAACATTTTTAAACACACTTCATCTTTAATTATAAATAGCATTTTACCATCTATCTATCTTTATTAGAAATCGTGTAAACGAGTTGTCTGCAGTCTAAACAAGTCCGTACAATGTGTTCATGAATACAAGCACGGCGGTGAAAAGGGGTGGGTGTGGCAGAACCAAACAAAAGCTGGTGAAAATGGAGAGACATGGACAATTTTCATTCATACATAAAACCATTTTTTATTTCACATCACATGAGACTTTGTTACCTGACTGTGTTTTTTTTACTCAGTGTAACAGAGTGGCTTTCTGCTCAGCATGGAAAATGACTCAGTCTTTAAACAGATGTGTGGTTTCGCCTGTTACATTAGAACATGTAATTATGGAGAGAAAAATAACAAAAGTATTACCATGGAAAGAGAGGATTAAGAGCAATTAGTGTTGCTCAAACTGAGTCATGTGTGTATTGTGTTCTTTAATGAATGTTATGTTTGTACTTGGGTAAAAAGAACACTGAACTAATACTAATAAAAACAGTTAGAAAGTGACAAGATGGGAAAGAAAAAAGGGAAACTAAAAATAAAACAGTGATACAGAGACAGAGCATGAAAGAGAGTGAGAGAGACAGAGCAAGAAAAGAGTGAGAGAGAAAGAGGGAGGGGGGGATAGAAGCCACACTTGCATACAATATGGAGAACACACACCATGAACAGTATGCCTCTGTATTATACAGTTCCACCACACCCTGTGGGGAGCCACACCCAGGACTCACTTTGGCATAAACACTCGGCATAAACACAGACACACGGTAAACACTCGGTATAAACACGGACACACGGTAAACACTCGGCATAAACACACACACGGTGAACACTCGGTATAAACACACACGGTGAACACTCGGCATAAACACACAGTAAACACTCGGCATAAACACACAGTAAACACTCGGCATAAACACACACACGGTGAAGACTCGGCATAAACACACACACGGTGAAGACTCGGCATAAACACACACACGGTGAAGACTGGGCATAAACACACACACGGTGAAGACTCGGCATAAACACACACGGTGAACGCTCGGCATAAACACACACGGTGAACGCTCGGCATAAACACACACACGGTGAACGCTCGGCATAAACACACACACGGTGAACACTCGGCATAAACACACACACGGTGAACACTCGGCATAAACACACACGGTGAAGACTCGGCATAAACACACACACACACACGGTGAACACTCGGCATAAACACACACACAGTAAACACACAGTATAAACACACGGTAAACACTCAGCATAAACACACACACGGTAAACACTCAGCATAAACACACACACGGTAAACACTCAGCATAAACACACACGGTAAACACACAGTATAAACACACGGTAAACACTCAGCATAAACACACACACAGTAAACACACAGTATAAACACACGGTAAACACTCAGCATAAACACACACACAGTAAACACACAGTATAAACACACGGTAAACACTCAGCATAAACACACACACGGTAAACACACAGTACGAGTTCACGGTGAAGACTCGGCATAAACAGACACACGGTGAAGACTCGGCATAAACACACACACGGTGAACACTCGGCATAAACACACAGTAAACACTCGGCATAAACACACAGTAAACACTCGGCATAAACACACAGTAAACACTCGGCATAAACACACACGGTGAAGACTCGGCATAAACACACACACGGTGAAGACTCGGCA
>NC_083473.1:2275971-2320971 GCF_030014155.1 Tachysurus vachellii | reverse complement strand
AGGGCGAGATCAAAGGATTATTGGGTGGATTGATGGATGGTTAGATGGATAAAAGGCTGAAAGGATGGATGTATGGATGGATTGATGCATTTGTGGATGAGTGGATGGATGAATTTCTGATGGAAGGGTGTCAGTAGATGAATAGATGTTTTTTTGGTAAATATATTTCTCTCTCTCTCTGTCTCTCTCTCTCACTCTCTTACTCTCTCTCTGTGTCTCTCTCACTCTCTCTCACTCTCTTACTCTCTCTCTCTCTGTGTCTCTCTCACTCCCTCTCACTCTCTCTCTCTCTGTCTCTCTCACTCCCTCTCACTCTCTTACTCTCTCTCTGTGTCTCTCTCTCTCTCTCTCTCTCTCTCTGTCTCTCTTTCTCTCTCTCTCTTACTCTCTCTCTGTGCGTGTGTGTGTGTGTGTGTGTGTGAACCCCCCCCACCACACACACACACACACACATACACATACACACACAGGTATCCTCGTCTGGCTGCCCGTAACCCAGAGTCCAACACTGCTGGCATGGACGTCTTCTCGAAATTTTCTGCCTACATCAAGAACTCCAACCCTGCCATGAATGACAGTGAGTCACTACTGATAATAAGAAGAAAAACAATGGTGGTGATGATGACAATAAACATAACTAACTGTGTGTGTGTTGTGTGTGAAGACCTGGAGAAAGGCCTGCTGAAGGCACTGATGAAGCTGGATGATTACCTCAGCTCTCCTCTACCTGACGAGATCGACGAGAACAGCACCGAGGATGTCGCCACATCATCCCGCCCCTTCCTGGATGGACAGGATCTCACACTGGCTGACTGTAACCTTCTGCCCAAGTTACACATCGTCAAGGTGAAACACCGTAGCTAATGAAGCTAACGCCTAAACTGTACTAACTGTACTAATATACTAACTGTACTAACTGTACTAATATACTAACTGTACTAACTGTACTCATATACTAACTGTACTCATATACTAACTGTACTAATGTACTAACTGTACTAACTGTACTCATGTACTAACTGTACTCATGTACTAACTGTACTAACTGTACTCATGTACTAACTGTACTCATGTACTAACTGTACTAATATACTAACTGTACTAACTGTACTCATGTACTAACTGTACTAACTGTACTAATGTACTAACTGTACTCATGTACTAACTGTACTAATATACTAACTGTACTAACTGTACTCATGTACTAACTGTACTAACTGTACTAATGTACTAACTGTACTAACTGTACTAATATACTAACTGTACTAACTGTACTCATATACTAACTGTACTAATGTACTAACTGTACTAACTGTACTAATGTACTAACTGTACTAACTGTACTAATATACTAACTGTACTAACTGTACTCATATACTAACTGTACTAATGTACTAACTGTACTAACTGTACTCATGTACTAACTGTACTCATGTACTAACTGTACTAACTGTACTCATGTACTAACTGTACTCATGTACTAACTGTACTAATATACTAACTGTACTAACTGTACTCATGTACTAACTGTACTCATGTACTAACTGTACTAACTGTACTCATGTACTAACTGTACTCATGTACTAACTGTACTAATATACTAACTGTACTAACTGTACTCATGTACTAACTGTACTAACTGTACTAATGTACTAACTGTACTCATGTACTAACTGTACTAATATACTAACTGTACTAACTGTACTCATGTACTAACTGTACTAACTGTACTAATGTACTAACTGTACTAACTGTACTAATATACTAACTGTACTAACTGTACTCATATACTAACTGTACTAATGTACTAACTGTACTAACTGTACTAATGTACTAACTGTACTAACTGTACTAATATACTAACTGTACTAACTGTACTCATATACTAACTGTACTAATGTACTAACTGTACTAACTGTACTCATGTACTAACTGTACTCATGTACTAACTGTACTAACTGTACTCATGTACTAACTGTACTCATGTACTAACTGTACTAATATACTAACTGTACTAACTGTACTCATGTACTAACTGTACTAACTGTACTAATGTACTAACTGTACTCATGTACTAACTGTACTAATATACTAACTGTACTAACTGTACTCATGTACTAACTGTACTAACTGTACTAATGTACTAACTGTACTAACTGTACTAATATACTAACTGTACTCATATACTAACTGTACTAATGTACTAACTGTACTAACTGTACTCGTACTAACTGTACTAACTGTACTAATGTACTAACTGTACTCATGTACTAACTGTACTAACTGTACTCATGTACTAACTGTACTAATGTACTAACTGTACTAACTGTACTAATGTACTAACTGTACTCATGTACTAACTGTACTAACTGTACTAATGTACTAACTGTACTAACTGTACTCATGTACTAACTGTACTAATGTACTAACTGTACTAACTGTACTACTGTACTAACTGTACTAATGTACTAACTGTACTAATGTACTAACTGTACTAATGTACTAACTGTACTAATGTACTAATGTACTAACTGTACTAACTGTACTAATGTACTAACTGTACTAACTGTACTAACTGTACTAATGTACTAACTGTACTAATTGCGTGATTTGAGACGCAGGTTTAATTTAATTGTGCTTTAATACAGTAAAATGTAACATAGTTAATGGCACCTCCTTGTGAAGCAACCACAAGCAAGCTAACACCTAACTCTCTCTGTCTCTCTCTTTCTCTGTCTCTCTCTGTCTCTCTCTCTGTCTCTCTCCGTCTGTCTCTCTCCGTCTGTCTCTCTCCGTCTGTCTCTCTCTGTCTCTCTCTCTGTCTGTCTCTCTCTCTGTCTATCTCTCTCTCTCTCTGTCTGTCTCTCTCCGTCTGTCTCTCTCTGTCTGTCTCTCTCTGTCTCTCTCTCTGTCTGTCTCTCTCTGTCTGTCTGTCTCTCTCTGTCTGTCTGTCTCTCTCTGTGTCTATCTCTCTCTCTCTCTGTCTGTCTCTCTCTCTGTCTCTCTCTGTCTCTCTCTCTCAGGTGGTGTGTCAGAAGTTTCGGAATTTCTCCATCCCTCGCTCTCTGCTGTCTCTATGGCGATACTTAGATGCTGCATACGCACGTGAGGAATTCTCCTCCACATGCCCGAGTGACGCAGAGATCCACATCGCCTACTCATCTGTTGTCAAAGCTCTCAAATAAACACACACACACAATTTTGTATGTAAAAACACACACACACACACAATTTTTTATCTAAACACACACACACACACACACACACACAATTTTGTATGTAAACACACACAGCTTTTAAAGGGGCGGTTCAAAATGTACATCTTTGTATATGTTTGCAAACTTTACGTCAGTCACAGATCAAGTCTTTTTCATTTGCATGATATTAGCAGGTCATTAACTGCATTTACTGGATTATATGTTAGTCTGGATTAGAAGCCACGCCCCCAAGTTTCAGTATGGTTATGTAACGGTTTATTTAAATAGTGACATTAAAGTTCATAACGTTGTGAGTTTGACCAAGGAAATCGAACATTGCTGTTGCTAGGCAACTGTGAAACGTGTTCCCCAAACGAGCTAGCTAACGACTGAAATTTATCATTTATCTAACTAGCATGAAGTATTTTATTTATTCTATTTTTTATATAGGTGAACTTTAACCTCTTTGTAAAGGGCGTGGCACTTCGTTCTGAAAATGAAGGCATAAAAATTAAAATCCAATTAGAGCTAGCTGACGTCAGCTCTTCGCCACACCAGACAGAGTGTTTGCTGAACCGTCCCTTTAACACGCAAAGCAGTTTTGTACTCGAGAGACTCTCAGGCTTGTCAATTAGCGTGCTAGCGTTTTGATTCACACCTCCTTTACTTTTTTCCTGCTCTTTCTCCTCACACACTTGTCCTTTTATTCACAGCAGCATGTAGACATGCACTAACGATGTGTCTTACGTTCCCAAGTTCATGCATTACACTTAATCTTTACAGACAGTCCACAAACTTGACCAGTGAACAACAAACTGCGCCTTTCTGACTAAATAATTGCACTGTATAATCGTTAGCTAGCTTAACATCACACACTATGGAACATTAATGCTAACCACAGAGGTTGCTTAGCTTAGCCTGTCAGCTACAGTAGAAACCCTAGCTAGCTGATTGGACTGTAGAGGATCTGAGCAGTGTGTAAGAGTTACTCTGAGCATCTCGTCGACTCGCACTCCTTCTCTGTTCCTGTTTTAGAAACGAAACCCCATGCAGCCGTTGGCTCGGCGTGTGGTAGCGATGAAGCAAGCATGCAGTTTGTTTGGCTAGTAACGCACTCGTACACCATGCACTCGCTCTCACAGGAGCTGCTTCTCGTGTCACGCGTGATCTTCGGTAGTGCGAATAGGAACAAGGACCGACTCTTTCTTAGAGAAAGGGGCGGCGATACGTGCTAGCACGGGGATTTGGGTTTTTTTTTTTTCTTAAAAAGAAGTGCGTTTTAGAGAGACAATAGTGTGTGGTGTCGCATTTCTCTGTTGCACAATACAGGATCGGGGGCAAAGGCGTGTGCACTGGGAGTCTGTGGGTGTTGGTCTGGTGAACCACAGTGTTGTTTTTGGCTTGTATACACACACACACTCACACTCTTACACACACATACACACTCTTACACACACTCACTCTTTTACACACACATACACACACACACACTCACTCACTCTTACACACACACACAAACTCCAGCCTTCATTTCAAAACAATGGATGGTTTGGAAGGAGAACAACACAGGAAGCTGCAGGTTTGATGATAGCTGACTAGTCCAGAGAGCTTTGTCCCGCCCAGTTTGGTCATTTATAATTAGACGATTGCAGGACGACTCGTCAAAAATTAAAATATCTACAAAGCTGATGAATCTGATGATCCGATGAATATATTTTTATTGCTTTGTTTTTGTTTAAAGTGCCAAGAAACTCTCACAATTTGTGAATTCAGGTGGACTTTTTTCTAGAATTTTCTCACAGGCTTTTTGCACTTTGTCATACAGCTGATTAGCAGCACAGCTCCTTCTAATATTAACAGCGATCTAAACGTTCGTGCTCGACTCGTATATTTTATAAGAAACGTTACACGTAGAGCAGAGAAGCGGTGTGAGATTATTGGAATTTTACTCGTTCGAGCGTTGAGCTTTGTGAAGTAAGACCAGATGCAGGCTTCCTGTAAAACGGGGAAGTGCGATTGTCCGCAGCACAAGAGCAAAACCGCACAGCAAAACCGCCCCCACTTTCTGTCCTTCAGCCTATAACCTCACCCTCCTTTTTCTTCTTTCCTCCTTCTCTCTCACTGGCTTTTCACTCTTCTTACTTTCTTCCCTTTCTGCTGAATGCCAGGTGTGTACAATATGAGCTGATATCACCACTCATCTACAGCCACGACGCAGGAACCGGTTAGATCAGGTCCAGATGAGCAGATGGACACGTGTGTTGTCTTTTGTACGCAAATACGTCGGCCTTAATAAAGAACCTAAAAAAAAAAAAGTGATTTGGTTTTATTTATTTATTTATTTATTTATTTATTAATAATAAACAGGGACATGAAGCAGAGAGCTAAGTGAGATGCAGAGAGATTTATCTATAAAGTTATGAGCTCATGACTCATGAGTGATGGAATAATTTCCACAGCTTCTACCAATTTAGCACATAGTTACTGAGTCTTTATATGAAGTCATTAAAAATACTGTGGCCATGGAAACAAGATGGAAACCACATTAGTGTGTCCCTCAGACGTGTTGGGAAATCACCAAGAAAAGATCTCCAATGAAATTAGTCCTAACATCAGCTGCTACTCATGTTTTCATATAACGTTTAGAACCTTCTATGAGTAACACGTTATCAGCATTGTTTATTCTAGAACCTTCCTGGAAGTTACAGAGGGTTTGTACACTTAAAGCTGTGAGAGTGAGAAATGCAAATTTCATCAGATCTCAGGTTTATATCTAAATTTAGTGTCTGTGTGATGAGTGAGATCCAAACTAGCACCCATACATACAATCAATACATCACTATGAGAGTGTGTGTGTCATTGTGGCTACCATAAATGCATTAGTGAACCATGGGGTAATAGCTTAGTGTGTGTGTGTGTGTGTGTGTGTGTGTGTGTGTGTGTGTGTGTGTGTGTGTGTGTGTGTGTGTGTGTGGATTCACTCTGAAGCCAGCAGGCTTACATACACTCAATACATCACTATGAGAGTGTGTGTGTCATTGTGGAAACCATAAATGAGCATTAGTGAACCATGAACCATGGGGTAATAGCTTAGTGTGTGTGTGTGTGTGTGTGGTTTCACTCTGAAGCCAGCAGGCTTACATACACTCAATACATCACTATGAGAGTGTGTGTGTCATTGTGGAAACCATAAATGAGCATTAGTGAACCATGAACCATTGGGTAATAGCTTAGTGTGTGTGTGTGTGTGTGGTTTCACTCTGAGGCCAGCAGGCTTATGAGTGCCATGCAGACGAGGCTCAGTGCCGTTCGGCTCCAACAGGGGGCAGCATATGTGGACATGGAGGCAGAGTTACACAGGTCAGTGTCACAGCAGCGTGTAGTGAAGGTGAAGACGAGTCCTGCAACACGTTTCTCTCTGGTAACACCACACGCAGATGGTGTAGCACAGCTCTTTTCTATTAGCACATACTGCTTCGAATCTGAAGAAGAACAGCAACAAAAAAAAGACTTCACACTCTGCTCCTGAAGTCCAGGACAACCGCAGATGAAAAAATATCTGTCATGTGTCCTGTCTGCTTCTCCTGTTATTTTTAATACTTCAGTTTTGTGTTGGTTTTGTACCTTCATTGTAACCTCCACCTTCTGTAAGAACATTAGCTAACTACAACAGCAAGCAGATCAATATAGCAAAATACTATTTACTAGAAAATCTAGATTAAACCAGTCTAGGATTTCTGTATCTGGTTATGTAGTATGTAGTGTTAGGCTGGTTTAACTTGTTGGCTAGTTTTGCTCAGTTTAACCAAATGGTCTGACCAGTTAGAATCAGTGTAACCAACCAGTCTGACCAGTTGGCAGCAACTAGAAGTTCATAGCCTCTCAGGTTGTTTTTCAGCAGGTAATTTAGTAGTAAAGTTCACAGATCACTAAGTGTATATAATATAAAGAATGTTATTAATATACAATCTGTAGTTTATGGGATCAGTACATCAGCCAGTCTGCAGGAGTCCCTCAGGGGGATGGTCCTGTTCAGCCTGAACATCGTTTGTGTGTGTGTGTGTGTGTGTGTGCGTATTCTCACCCATCTTGGCTGTGGCAGTGCTGTACAGGCAGCGTTCACCTACAGCACATTTCTTGGGGTACGGCTGGCAGTCAAGTGGAGAGACAATCGGAAACACACAGTTGTAGCAGGTGAGACAGACTGCTGCGAGACAGACAGACAGACAGACAGGGAGGTGATAATGAGATGGTGCACACACACACACACACACACACACACACACACACACACATTTCTGAAGCCCCAGGATGGACAGAAATGCTCTGATGGGGAAAAAGTGTGTGAACTGAAGAAATGTAAATGGTTCTGTCCTAATGATTATAACAAAATAAATATTATTAATTAAAAAGTCCTGGGGGCAGGGTTGGGGGTTCACCTCCACCTTGTGTGTGTGGAGTTTGCATGTTCTCCCCGTGCCTCCGGGTACTCCGGTTTCCTCCCCCGGTCCAAAGACATGCATGGTAGGTTAATTGGCATCTCTGGAAAATTGTCCGTAGTGTGTGAGTGCGTGAGTGAATGAGTGTGTGTGTGTGTGTGTGTGTGTGTGCCCTGCGATGGGTTGGCACTCCGTCCAGGGTGTATCCTGCCTTGATGCCCGATGACGCCTGAGAAGTGACCCGACTGACTATAAACAGTCCTATAGTTATTAAGGTTAATCAATTAACTACAGTATTTAAAGTTGGGGCTGAAAAATAATTTTTCATGCAAATTAAATGTGATTTTAAACGTAAACACTAAAATAAATGAAAGTGAAATAAATGTCGATCTTAACATTTAACAAATTGTTTTGTTTTGTTTTGCAGTCCAATAGAGTTCACTCACTAAATAAAGTTCTGATGTAGGCCACGCCCACTTCTGCGTTAAACTCAAAGATGAAGAGATATTTGTAGAATTCTTGGAGTCCAATATAAATAGTATCCTTGTGTTAAGCTCTGAGATTAGATAACATTCCAATGCTAAGAGTGCCACCCAGAGCTGGCATAAATAATGGCACCCAGGGCTCGACCTTGTAGATAAATAATAAACCATCTGACCACAAAGCCTGAAAGCTGGCTATGAAAACAAGTGACTGGTTTATAAAGTCACACCATGCCTGCAGAGTAGATGTGGTGATGGAGTGGGAGGAATTTTGGAGGTGGAGATATTACAGTGGAGATAATGGGTACAGAAATGTGCTTTGTTCTCAGTCATACTATTCTGTTTGTTCAGTTTCCACCCACCACATTTCAGCCATGCTGAAGTTTTTATGTGTCCTTTACCTGAAACAACAAGCAGCCAGTGTTCAGCACAGCTCAAAGAGCCACATGACGATGTGTCTTTCGTGAATGAGTCGACTCTTTGAGTCAAATGCAACAAATTCATTCATAGGGGAGAATCAAATCCTAAAATAATCAAAATAAATGATTAATGTTGGAGTTTTTAAAGCTGTGTGACTTTTCTCTAAGACATATTGTATATGAGTGTATATAGTTTGGAGTGTATAGAGTTTTTGTTATTGAGTGTCGTGAAAAACTCTTCAAACGTCCAAGCTGTTGGCGAACAGTGAGTTTGACTCAGCTGCGTGAGGCGTGACGCAGAAAATCCGTCTCCATGTTTTATATAAAATGGCATGAAAAATAAAGCTGACTGGCTTTAAAATCTAAATGAAAAGTTTCAGTCATAAAAGGAATACATCAAATATCACAAATATCACAGTTTAAAAAGATTAATTTAAAAAAAATCTCAAAAATGGTAAGAGTCGACTCCAAATGAGTTGACTCAAAAAAAAAAACAAGGGTTTTCACTTTAACACTTACTTTTATTTGTTAACAAATATAATTGCTCACTAAATTGTTTACTAAAATTTAAAGTCTTATGACTCTAGACAGGAAAAAAGGAGGACTGAATAAAATACACAAACACTAGCTCTCATCATCAGTGCCGCAGGCTTCAGTTATGAGCATGAAGGTCTTCCATTTAGTGTGTATCATTTAAAAGTCGTAATATATCTGTAAACATCATATCGCTTGCCATGATGCTCACTAGTCCTTTCATCTTCGTCTCCTTTTCACATTTTTCTGGCCTGGAATTTATCCGCACCCCGATTTTGTTCAAATTGCCCACCCTGTAGACGTGATACATGAAAAGGTTTCAGAACAGATTGGTCTGGAGACGATCGATCCTGGATATGTGTGAAACGTTTGCAGCTCTGAGTTCGGCTGTGCTTTAAAGAGCTGTAAATACAACAACGTGTTTAAAGTGTCACTTCACATCCCTTTTACACATCACAAGACATCACGTCACATCACATCACATGCGCGCTTGTTTTCTTCTACAACAGCTTCCCACCCAGGGAATTAATTACATAACATTTCCTTTCGCTTGATTCCAGTTGTGGAGTGTAGTGGAGTGTTGTGGAGTGTTGTGGAGTGTTGTGGAGTGTTGTGGAGTGTAGTGGAGTGTAGTGGAGTGTTGTGGAGTGTTGTGGAGTGTTGTGGAGTGTAGTGGAGTGTTGTGGAGTGTTGTGGAGTGTTGTGGAGTGTTGTGGAGTGTAGTGGAGTGTAGTGGAGTGTAGTGTAGTGTATTGGAGTGTAGTGGAGTGTAGTGGAGTGTTGTGGAGTGTTGTGGAGTGTAGTGGAGTGTAGTGGAGTGTTGTGGAGTGTTGTGGAGTGTTGTGGAGTGTTGTGGAGTGTTGTGGAGTGTAGTGGAGTGTTGTGGAGTGTTGTGGAGTGTAGTGGAGTGTTGTGGAGTGTTGTGGAGTGTTGTGGAGTGTAGTGGAGTGTTGTGTTGTGGAGTGAAGTGTTGTGAAGGTCAGGTCATACCTGTGGAAGTTAGAAGACTCAGCAGGATGAGGAAGAGCAGAGCTGTGGATCTAGACATCATGACAATTCAACTGCAGAAAAACTCTCCTTGTTTCCTTTACTACTCTATGGGTCCCCTATTCTTATGTAATACTCCTGAAAATGTTATCTCATGACCAGAACATCTGTCTCTCTCTCTCTGAACATCTGAATGCTTCCTCAACAAATTCCAGATAGCAAGCATTCTCCAGAGAAGGATGTGTACTCTCTCTTACTCTGTGTGTGTGTGTGTGTGTGTGTGTGTGTGTGTGTGTGTGTGTGGAAGGAGGGTGAATGTAGGACTTGTTCTCACACTGGGTAAATCTCCTTTCTTCCCTATTGTTCTGCAGTTTAATTAATGAGAGCATGAGGATGATTAAAGCAGCAATGCTTTAATATCAAATATACAGTTTAACACACGTTGTAATGCGAAAGAAACACAATTAATAAAACATGGGTGTGGCCTGAAGTCATTTTACTGATTAACGCTCTATATGGCATAAGTTTGATCTGTTTAAAGTTACAGTTAATGATGTGGGACGTCTGTGAAACCTGTTAGATTCTGTTCCCAGTTTCTTTATAGCAGCTATAAACTAAATCTCTCAATCACTAGATGTTATTTATTACCAAGTTACCAAGAATTCACAAGTTAGTTTAAACTCAAATCAAATCTTATTTGTCACATACACACATACAAACATACACACAGAGTACAGACATGCAGCGAAATGCTTTGTGCATCTGTCCGGTATTCAAACATAAAAGGAATGCAATTAGGGATAAAAAATAAAACCGAAAGGAGGTAGATAAATAAAATATAAAGTATATAAAAACTATAGAAATTATGAAAATATATGTTAAATATAATGTATACACATAAATGGTTTTTAACGAGTTTCCTTAAAGTGTCCGTGTGCAGTATGGTGTGTGTAGAGTGTATAAAGTTTCACTGTGCTCTACAAGTCCAGAGTTAAAGTGTAATATTACACTCACTTACTGCTCATTCACTCAAACTAGTACCACACACCACACACACACACACTCACACACACTCACACACACTCACACACACTCACACACACTCACACACACTCACACTCACACACACACTCACACACACACTCACACACACACTCACACACACACACTCACACACACTCACACACACACTCACTCACACACACTCACACACACACACGCAGACTATCTCTCTTATAGTGCAAAGAAGGTTGTGCAGGAAAACAGTGAAGATGGAGAGAGAGGTCCAGTACTAGATCCTGGGTGTTTTTATTGGTTTAGACGCCGAATGGCCTGCGGGAAGAAGCTTCTCCTCATTCTCTCTGTGTTTGCTTTCAGAGAGCGAAAGCATTTCCCTGAACACAACAAAGAAAAGAGTCCATTGTTGGGATGCTGAAATCCTTTACAATCATCCTGGCTCTGTTCCGGCACCGCGTGCTGTAGATGTCCTGCATGTCAGGGAGCTCGGTGTGGATGGTACGTTCAGCTGACCACACCACCCTCTGGAGGTCTCGCCTGTCCTGCATGGTGCTGTTGGTCCCGTTGATGTTTAGCGGTTGGTATGACCGCTCCTGCTTTGTTCTGAAGTCCACTATCAACTCCTTAGTCTTGGAGCGTCGTCAGCAAACTTGATGATGGTGGTGGAGTTGGAAGTGGCCACACAGTCATATGTGTACAGTGAGTACAGCAGGGGGCTCAGAACACAACCCTGGGGTGCTCCAGGGCGGATGAGGTTAAACTCCACTGTAGTGAAGATATCTGAACGTTCCAGCTTTAACTCCGACTCTGTCGAAGCGCTGACACTAAAGACTCCTTATATAAATGATACATAAACATGGAACATAAAAGAAAACCTCATATCAACAACTACAAGTACATGTCCGAGCTGGTGCTTATAGAAACTAGGAGTCAGAGATTAAAAAGAGAAAATAAAGAAGAATGATGGATTGATGGGGAAAGAAAGATGGAGGTTAGATGAAGAAAATACAAAAGAAAGGAGGCTAGAATGAACAGCATAAAGAAAATATATAGTGAAATGATATGTAAGCAAAATGAGAAAAACAATGGCAATGAAGCAAGAAAATAATAGACAGAAAAAAAGGGATAGGCAGAAGTATAGAAAGTATGTGTGTGTGTGTGTGTGTGTGTGTGTGTGTGTGTGTGTGTGTGTGTGTGTGTGTGTGTGTGTGTGGTGATCATTGAGCCACAACAAAACCCTGCACCATCTGATACATTCTCTCTCTCTCTCTCTGTCTGTCTGTCTCTCCCTCTCTCTCTTTTTCTGTCTGTCTCTCTCTTTGTCTGTCTCTCTCTCCCTCTCACTTCCTCTCTCTCTCTCGCTCTCTCTGTCTCTCACTTCATCTCTCTCTCTCTCTCTGTCTTTCCCTCTCTCTCTCGCTCTCTCTCACTTCCTCTCTCTCTCTCACTTCATCTCTCTCTCTCGCTGTCTCTCACTTCTTCTCTCTCTCTCTCGCTGTCTCTCACTTCCTCTCTCTCTCTCTGTCTCTCTCTCTCACTCTTTCTTGCTCTCTCACTCTGTCTCTCACTCTCACTTCATCTCTCTCTTTCTCTCGCTCTCTCTCACTCTCTCTCTCACTTCATCTCTCTCTCACTCTCTCTGTCTCTCTCTCACTTCCTCTCTCTCTCTCACTTCATCTCTCTCTCTCGCTGTCTCTCACTTCTTCTCTCTCTCTCTCTCTCTCTCTCTCTCTCTGTATCTCACTTCATCTCTCTCTCTCTCGCTCTCTGTCTCTCACTCTCTCTCTCACTTCATCTCTCTCTCTCTCTCTCTCTCTCTCTCTCTCTCTCAGTGTTAATACTTCAGTAATACTGAATCGGTTCGATAGATTCACTGTAACAAACATTAATTCAGTTATTAACATTACAGAACCATAAACACAAACACACCAGAGTGCTGGTTTATAAGTAACACGGATCATACCACTGTGCCTGTGAGAGGGGGGTGTGGACGTCTAAAGAACACGTTCTACACGCTTTATACACGCTTTTAAATAACAAACGTGTGCTGGGAAAGAAAACACTCATTAATCTTTTATACCATGGGTTCGACATATCAGGATATTATTGTTTTTACTATTACAATAGTTCTCTATTGGACCCGTCTGTAGTCTCTAAACATCTGCTTTGAATTATTTATAGAATTTAAATTTATATTAGTTTAAGTGTTTAAATATAAGCACCTTTTTTTATAAAGATTTATTTAAAAAGTTTTGGTTGTTTTTGTTTAATTAAAATGAGGCTAATTATTGAATCAAGCGACTAAAATCAAACGAATCAACAGCCGACGTGATCGATTCACTAAACCAGAGGGGAATCGGTTCATTGAGTCGAGTTGGTGGTTGTACGCGGTCGAGCAGGAGGAATGGTTAGGGGGAAGGGGAGTGGAAGAAGAGAAGGAAAGACAAGAGGGAGGGAGAGAGAGAAAGAGAAAGAGAGAGAGAGAGAGAGAGAGAGAGAGAGATAACGGGTGTGGGATCAGAGGGACATGAGTCGGTTCATAAACTCCGTGTCACGGATTTAAACCGAGGCTTTATTATTATTATTATAAGGTAAGATGATATTATTTAGGGTTTATATTATTAATAACAATAAGACGGAGATTTATTTCTAACACATTCTTTATAAAACAGCTTTGTTGTGTTGAGAAAGTGCAGCATGGTTTTGTTTGTGTACGATGTGTTGGTTTTATCTGGATTAAAGAGAACTTTATTTCGGTTTAAAAGATAAAATCAGATTTTTGTGAAGTTTTGTGAAGTTTTCTGTAGATCTTTATCTTCTGCAGAAAGACATAAATCTGGATCAGATTACACATTTATATTTTTCCCCTTTGCTCCAAAGTTGATCATGTTTGGTGTTTTTTTAACGTTAATGAACAAACAGTGAAATGTTGAAGCTACCAGATTATCATTGTTTAAACTGCACGCCTACATTAGGAAAACTTTCACATGGTGTGTGTGTGTGTGTATTTGTGTGTGTGTGTGTATTTGTGTGTATTTGTGTGTGTTTGTTTGTGTGTATTTGTGTGTTTGTGTGTGTGTATTTGTGTGTGTTTGTTTGTGTGTGTGTATTTGTGTGTGTTTGTGTGTGTGTATTTGTGTGTATTTGTGTGTGTTTGTTTGTGTGTATTTGTGTGTTTGTGTGTGTGTATTTGTGTGTGTTTGTTTGTGTGTGTGTGTGTGTGTATTTGTGTGTGTGTTTGTTTGTGTGTGTTGGACAGAGAGAGACTATTTTGTGAAATAGTAAAATCTAATCTAAAGTATGCTTCATCTTCAGACTTGTTTTGTGAGTGTGTTGTGTGATGAAGAGACATCAGTTATATCACACACACACACACACACACACACACACTCTCTCTCTCTCTCTTACCTTTCATGAGCAGACAGAGATCATCCGGTCAGCTCTCATTCCTGCATCACTAAACAACTTCATCCTGCTGGATCAGCTCTCTCTCTCTCGCTCTCTGTCTCACTCGCTCTTTCTCTCTCTCTCTCTCTCTCTCTCTCTCTCTCTCTCTCTCTCTCTCTCTCTCTCTCTCTCTCTCTATGTGCTTTCTCTCTGTCTCTCTCTCTCTCTCTCTCTGTACTCTCTCTCCCCCTCTCTCTGTACTCTCTCTCTCTCTGTACTCTCTCTCCCCCTCTCTCTGTACTCTCTCTCTCTCTCTGTACTCTCTCTCTCTCTCCCTCTCTCTGTGTCTCTCTCTCTCTGTCTCTCTCTCTCTCGCTCTCCCTCTCTCCCCCTCTCTCTGTACTCTCTCTCTCTCTCTCTGTACTCTCTCTCTCTCTGTACTCTCTCTCCCCCTCTCTCTGTACTCTCTCTCTCTCTGTACTCTCTCTCCCTCTCTCTCTGTACTCTCTCTCTCTCTCTGTACTCTCTCTCTCTCTCCCTCTCTCTGTGTCTCTCTCTCTCTGTCTCTCTCTCTCTCGCTCTCCCTCTCTCCCCCTCTCTCTGTACTCTCTCTCTCTCTCTCTGTACTCTCTCTCCCCCTCTCTCTGTACTCTCTCTCTCTCTGTACTCTCTCTCCCTCTCTCTGACTGTGATGTATAATACAGCATCACCAAAGCACAAGAAGTTGTGTAGAATAAAAACTGCAATAACAGCATCATGTTTTAAATCACAGTGACATCAGTCATCATTAGGACTGAACTGAGTCTCCTGTTATGTCAGAAGCTCCTGTGTTTCTCTTGAGAACATCTTTAGTTCTGTTGGGTGGATTTAGTTGGTTCAAGAAAATTTGTTTCAAAAACAGTTTTGGGTTTGAAACACACTTGATGGTTTAGAGAAGTTGCTTTAGTGAAGCTGGTTGTTCTGGAAAACCTTCATGGTTCAGGACAGCTGGTTGGTCTGGTTCAGTGAAGCAGCTTCACCAATGTGCTGATCAATAATTAATTTACTGGTGCTGATATAACAATAGTCATGTGTGGTGTGGGTTTAAAGTAGAGATAACTGTCTCTCTCTCTCTCTCTCTCTCTCTCTCTCTCAGGTTTGGGTGATGCTGATGTGGATGAGTAAGTGATCCATTAGAACACACCATCTTATAATCCATTAGAACACGGACACTGTGAGAGTTATGGCGAACATGTGTCCGTACGGGCGGTTCACCCATGCTGTGGTGCGTGGTATCCCTCAGTCCCCCAGTGTGGGCGGGGTAGAGGTGGAGGTGGCGAAGTTGCAGCGTCAGTACGGCGTGTTAGTGGGGACTCTGAGGCAGAAGGTGGGACTGCAGGTGCTGGAGATCCCTTCTGACACACACACTAACACAAACCTTCCTGAGAGCTGGAGGATAGAGGACATGGCCATCATACAGGGGGACACGGCACTCCTCACACAGCCGCTGAGCCAGGAGAGACGCCAGGAGGTCTCACACACACACACACACACACACACACCCCTGTTGATATCTGTGGGGTTTGATATGAGGTTCCTACTCTGTATGATATGATACGAGGTTCCTACTCCGTATAGGTGGAGGCAGTAAGACGTGTCCTCACTGAGCTGAACCTGACCATGGTGGAAATGGAGGACGATGGAGCCACACTGGAGGGCAGTGATGTGCTCTTCACCGGGAGAGAGTTCTTTGTCGGTCTGTCCAAACACACCAACCAGCGTGGAGCCGAGATCCTCGCCAATTCCTTTCGGGTATGAAAACAACTCCGTACTCAAACTACACTCTAGACATAAAAACATCACAATACTCTGCATCACGAGGGTACAAAGCCTCATTATACTCTACCTGCACTCACCTTCAACACCTTCAGGGACTGAGATGAGACTTGCTTGTGTTTCCAGAGATGACGCGAGGTTTAAGCCTCCAGCTCTAACGCTGCCCCTTTCCAGGACTTCATACACAACGTCCTCCGTTGCGTACAGATTTTACGTTATGCTGCAGCAGCATTTTAAGAAAAGTGTCCATGTCCGTGTAGCTATTTGAGATCTTCAAATCATCACCAAGTTTTTTTTGTAGCCTCATGATAATCTTGAGTCTCGTATAAAGATCCGTGAATGAGAAAAATATCTACTCTACTCTGATTATTCTTGACGTCATCAGTATTAAATATTCTCGCATGCTTTCAAACTCTCCTCGGTTTCCTTCCATAGCATCAGTTTGTAAAACTGACTGAAACTGGGAGATCGTTCATGTCTACATTTCGATCACGACAGTGTTGAAGCAGCAATATCGTTATTTTCAGTTCCTCGGTTTAATTTGGGGTCATTTTTCGTTTCAGGGAAATATTTTTCCTGCTAATAAAAAAAATCAGCTCTGCTTCTGCTTTCACACATGCTGCAGAAAACACAGAAGGTTTCTGCTTAGATATTTTTTTGACCGTGAGGATCTTGATCTGTTAGAACGAACTGAAACTTTGAACGTTCTCTTTCTCTCCAGATGAGAAAGCAGCACGATCAGCGTGGGGACTTTTATTCTGCCTCTTCCCAACATCCATCATGAACTGGTTAAAGTGGATATTTTGGTGTCAAACCGGTTTGTCAGCATTGACTGCACTGATTTGCTACAACTTGCTTGTTCCTTTTGTCAGAGAGCAAGTTAAAAATATATTCTCCTTCAGGTCTCTCCGCTTCGTCTGCTGTCTCAGCTGAACTGTTCATCATACACATCGTTTCCTGTTCGTTTATGCTTTCACTTCTGCTCTGATTTGCAGCTCTCACAACATTCATATGCATTTCAAGTCCTTCCTCCCCGCTGATGCTCGCTCGCTGCATCCTGTGTTTTCATCCCTATCATTGTCCTCGTGATTCCACAGCGTGATCACCGGCTTTCATCTGACGGCACTTATAGGCTTCAATTTTCACTGATTCAGTCCATAAAAATAAATCAACCCAAAGCTTAATAAGAAAATATAAACATCTTAGTTGAAGTTAGAGGAAGTGGGTTAAAATTGTATTGCCTCCTTTCACAGGTATTTCCTGTCTATACATCTAGCTTAGCTAGGTGCAGTGACTGGTATACACTCTAGGGGGCGACACTGAGATCCCTAGTGTAGGGTGTGTAGTGTGAATGGACACTCACTCTACTCAAACCATCACCTTCATAGACATCTGTCAATATACAAACTGTACTGTAATTTAGGCTCACTACTCTGTGTGTGTGTGTGTGTGTGTGTGTGTGTGTGTGTGTAGGACTTTGCTGTGTCCACAGTTCCTGTATCTGCTGGCACTCGTCTGAAGAACATCTGCTCGATGGGGGGTCCTGAGACCATCATCTTCAGCAATAGTGAGGGAGCGAGACGGACACTAAAGGTGAGAGAGAGTGTGTGTGTGTGTGTGTGTGTGTGTGTCGTCGTGGCCCCTGTTTAAGTAGCACTACTAGATTGTTGGTCTGAATGTTTCTAAGCTTAATCTGATCATGTGCATCAGCTTCCATTAGAACAGACTCTGATGTTTGTGTCCACTCACACTCGTGTGTGTGTGTGTGTGTGTGTGTGTGTGTGTGTGTGTGCGTGTGTGTGTTGTAATAGTGATAGCAGATGCTGCTGCTGATGCAATCCGATCCCTGACTCTGCCCCTGTTCCATGTTATAACCTCATTATCTTTAAGAGCAGTCTGTCTGATTCCTGTCCAGTGCGTTAAAAGAACATCATCACTTTCCATCTCCGCACTTTTTCACCTCAGATGTTGTCAATCAGACGAGATCCGTTTCATCTCTGAGGTTCGGTCGGTTTGCTTCTTTAGTTTTGGAGCGAGATGTTAATGTTAGCTAACAAGTAACAGACGTCTGTTTCCTCTGTAATGTTTTCATGAATGCCTTCACAAAGTCTTTGAATATTTTGCACATTTTATTAATATTATTAATATTATTGTTATTATTATTGTTATTATTATTGTTGTTATTATTATTATTATTATTATTATTATTATACAGACATTTTACATCAGCAAAATGAAATTAAATGTAAATAAAATATTGAAATTTTCCCCTTTATGTTTGAACTTTATCCAAATCATATCCAGTTTTCTTCTACAAACATTCTTCTGCTACATAGAATTGTGTAAGCAGAAAACGAATCAGAAGAGAGAATGTTGTTCTGCGGCAGAAGAAGGGACTTAAATCGTATCCACAAAGGGCTGTTGTGGCCCCAGGCTTTAATTTGTATCCACAAAGGGCTGTTGTGGCCCCAGGCTTTAATTTGTATCCACAAAGGGCTGTTGTGGCCCCAGGCTTTAATTCCAACTGTTTTAACCTGATTTCACTTCTGTATTCAGTTCAAAAGTCTCTAATCAGCTGCCACTTGTGCCTCCTGTTGGCTGTAATGAAAACCTGCAGCCACACCGGTCCTTTGTGGAAAGACTGAAGCCCCCTGGTCTTAGGGCCTTTTTACACCCGGTCACTTCATGTGTTTTCTCTGGTCCGATAGCTCTCTGATTTGTTAAAACTGTTCCATTTACATTAGGCCACATAAATGCCATCCATCCATCTTCTACCGCTTATCCGGGGCCGGGTCTCGGGGGCAGCAGTCTAAGCAGGGACTCCCAGACTTCCTTCTCCCCAGACACTTCCTCCAGCTCTTCCGGGGGAATACCAAGGCGTTCCCAGGCCAGCCGAGAGACATAGTCCCTCCACAGTCCCTCTTCCCCCGGGGCCTCCTCCTGGTTGGACATGCCCGGAACACCTCCCCAGGGAGGCATCCAGGAGGCATCCGGAACAGATGCCCGAGCCACCTTAGCTGACTCCTCTCGATGTGGAGGAGCAGCGGCTCTACTCAGAGCTCCTGACAAGTGACCGAGCTCCTCGCCCTATCTCTAACTCATTTCGACCGCCTGTATCCGGGATCTTGTCCTTTCGGTCATGACCCAAAGCTCATGACCATAGGTGAGGGTAGGAACGTAGATCGACTGGTAAATAGAGAGCTTCGCCTTCCACATAAATGTGTCTCGGCGAATCGGATATCGATCCGATCTTTCTGCTCCCGCCCAAAATGCTAATATATTTTACCTCATTTCCGGGGTAATTGAAACGGAACACACTTTGGTGTCTGTGGTTTTCAGAACGCAATAAAAAAGAAGACGATTAAACTGGTTAGACGGTTATGTTACAAAAAACAGCATTTACTGTTTGCTGCGTTTTCGCTGGCGGCAGCAGCGCGTTTTAAGACCCGACGAGACGCCTGGGTGAAAGATCACCTGAGTGACGTACTTCCATTTGGAAGGAGTTTAGCGCTGACGTATGTGGCTTGAACAACTACATTCATTTACACCTGTCCAGTTTCATCTGAAACGCGTCCCAGACCACCTCCTGAAGTGGTTTGTACCATCGGATTTATATCCGTCTCCAAAACGTTTCAGAGGGCAATTAGGCCTGGTCTTTTTACCATCGGGTAGATATCGGATCACAGAAAACGCATGAAGTGACCAGGTGTAAAAAGCCCCATAGTTTAAAGCTGTAGTAGATGTTCTAAAAGGAGGAAGGCAGAAACTGAGTTTTACACAGCAGAGACACCTAGTGTTCAAACCAGGAAGTTCATGTACACTTTGTCTAATCCGAGGGATTCCACAGGGGTGTGTACGTTCCACATATCCGGATTACAAAAAAAAATTAGCGTTGACATGGTGACGTTTCCTGTAAGATGTTTATGTAACGAGTAAGGAAGGAGTCTCCAGTGTCAGCTTTGTAACAGTTAGAGGTAAAGCTGTAACTTTTTAGTTTTCCAACATCTTCAGGGCTAAAAATGTAAACACAAAATGTATGTGCTGGTCTTAATAAATGCTTGATAAGAAATAAAATATATTGGCAGGCTGATTTAACGTACATGTGTGTGTGTGTGTTTGTGTGTGTAGGTGATGGAGCAGTTGACTGATCATCACTATGACGTGTTGTGTGTACCAGAGGATGCTGCTGCTAACTGTGTGTATGTGCGCAGTGCAGGTGAAGTGGATTATCTTCTCCACCCCACACAGGAGGAATGTCCTAACAGCGTCTCTGTGAGTTCTCCACACAACACACAATATTCAATCAGTGATTAACAGGATCTGAAGCCAATCTGTAAAAATAAGGACATTTCTGGAGGACAAATATAAAAGGAAAAAGGTTTCATCATAAACACCCGAATGTCTACACGGTAATTTCTTCTCAGATGATCCACCAAACTATTGCTCCTCATGATGGTCTGATGTTCTGTTTTTTTTTTTTGAAGGCCTTCCAGAAATTTACAGGCTACAACCTGCTCCCTACATCATGCAGTGAAGCTTCCAGACTCGGTGGGTCGCTCTCCTCGTTCTGCCTGCTGATCAACAAGAAGCTTCCTTTCTAACACAACACAACACACATTTCACATCTCTCTATGTTCACATCTCTCTATGTTCGTCTACACACAAACACACAACACAAAACACGCATTGACTCCCAGATGTTAATAAAAAAATAAATAAATCATTTCAATTCATCATTTATACCTTTTGTAAAGATTCTTGTTCATGGTGGTTTCTCTTCTCCAAAAGAACCTTTGAGAGTCACAATGCTACGCTAGCTACCGTAGCTTACCGCGATCGTACATGTAACCATCGATGCTCAAAAGATATTCGGTAATGACTTTAGTGTCAGTGTTTCTTGCCATAGATGCGATGCTTCAGCAGTTTAAAACAACATATAAGGGCAGGACAAATGTGGTAGAATAAAATAGCCACTAAAGGCAGAGTCCTGAAAGAGCTCACAATAAACAGGAGCCTGGTGACTCAGCCATTAGGCAGTAAAATATGTGAAACTGATTTTTATTTGCGATACATAAAGATGTATAACAAAGACTGCAGCTCGTATTCATAAAGATTTTTAGTGTAAAGAGTTTCTCTTAGTTACAAAAGTCTAATAAAGTGCTTAGAAAATTGGGAAGATCTGAGTAAAGATTAAAGTTCTTCATAAAGCATCTTAACACTTAAGAGCTCAAAGAGTGTTGAGTTGTGAGGAGGACATTTACGAGGATAAGAGTTTCTTTATCTGAGGAGAAAATGATTGAAAGGTGAAGAGGGAGAAGAAATGTGTTGTATATAATATTTAATAATGTTAGAGGCAGAGATGGGGACTTGAGTCATATGACTTGACTCGAGTCAGACTTAAGTCGCAAATTTGGGACTTGCAACTTACTTGTGACTTGCACGTGTATGACTTACTGCCACCTCTGGATAGAGGTAATTAAATGATACAGATTAGATCGTGTAGGGATTATTTTTGTGACCAATCAGATTAGACACATCTCAGAGTTTATATATATATATATATATATATATATATATATAGCCACTGTGTCAGAGATACTCGAACATCACAGAAACAGCAATGAAATCATGATATTTGCCTCTATGACTTTTCTGCTGTGTCAGAGATGTTTACATTTACATTACATTTATAACATACAGATGTTAGAACATCTCTCATATGGTCACCAATGTAATCCCTACACGATATAGTCTAAAATATCTGAACATAGAGACAAAGTGAAGGTTTATAATAGAGCAGATTTTAACAGCGCTCCTATTTTAATAAACAATCACAGTCTTTATAATATTTCACCTAGTAACAGGTTAAGCTCCGCCCCTTTAAGCACCAGATCCTAACTTTAAACAGAACTCAGTTTAACTTTATTAAATATACAGTTATAAACTAAAATCCTTATTTTAAGCTATTTATCTATATAGTCTTTTATCTAAGCTCCAGGTTACATCAGATAAATACAGAGCTGTAAGAAATCCTAGATCATTGTTTATTATATTCTGGTTAATAAAGACAACCGACGTGATCTGTTTAGTTTCCTGGTTCCAACTGTTGTGTGTATAATGTTCAAAACTATCAGTAATAAAATAAAGTATTATGATTAAGTAAAATAAGTAATAAAATTCACTTTGTAATCGGACATTAAAGGTGGGGTCTCCGTTGTTTGAGAAACGCTTCAGAAAACTGAGTCGGGCCGACAAACTAAACAACAAAACTAACGTGTAGCCAATGAACAGAAAGGGGTGTATGTGTGGGGCGGAGCTATCAATACAGGGGTGGGGCCCATTTGGGTAAGGGGCGTGTTTGTTTTGGTGATTTCAAATGTCAACGTTGACTTTCAAACAATGGAGACCCCACCTTTAAGCTCCAGAGGCACTAAATCTTTTTAAACGTTTTGTTTCCAGGTCGTTTTAGCCGTACGCTTACTGACGAGATGTTTAAAATGTGAGTTATACAAGGAATAAAAAATGTGGTGCATTTATGAGAAAATAGTCAGTTTTCCCGCTAACAGCACACTAAATGTTTGAATCCTCTTAACAAAGATTATCTTTAAAAGAACAGGGTTTTTTTTATCCATATAGAGCTGCATTTAATTTCGCAGACTGTCCACAAAACACTTTGATCGTTTTAACAAAACAGACAAAAACTGATGTTTCATAAAATACTTAATTTAAGCATAACAACTAATGCTATCAATAATTATCATTATTTATTATCAGTAAAGAGAATTACTTTTTGTTTCAGGCTGAAATCAGAGACACGATTCTGAAGTTTCTCCAAATTTATTTGATCTTTCAGTAGAAAGCATGAACAGTTTTAACGGTTGGATTTGGCCACTCGCTCCAACTCGTCCTTCTTCTTGATGGCGTAAGAGTTTGACGAACCCTGAGAACCAAACAGACGAAGTTAACAACCGAGAGGTTAAAGATTTAGCTCAACATTAAGAGTGTTAAATTATAGTGTAAGAACGAGGAGTGTTTCTGAGCTGGTGATTGGCTGAGCGATGGAGAAGCAGCAGCCAATGAATAAGCAGAGAAATTAATCTGCGAGAGCTATAGCACACCAGGACACAGACAGGGTCAGGATGTGACTCTAGCCTCGGTGACAGTCACAGATTTGCCTACAAAGGCACCATGACATCATAACTAGTTACCTTGGCGGCGTTGATGAGCTCGTCAGCCAAACACTCAGCAATGGTCTTAATGTTCCTGAAGGCAGCCTCTCTCGCCCCGGTGCACAGCAGCCAGATAGCCTGACACACAGACAGACAGACGGACGCTTTAATAAGTGATCGTATGATAAACATGAAGTGTTCACATGTAGAAACAGGTTCTGAATCTGAGCTTGTGATTGGCAGAGCAACAGGAAGCAGCAGAAAATGATCTGAGACATTTTTACTCTGCCGGTTCTTCAGCATGCCGAGACCACAAGAAACATCAGGACAGAACTGCAGGTCTTATACATCTCAACACGATATACACTCGTATACACACTCCTCTAGTTTCATACGATTTAAAGGTTCTGTCAGTATCTCTGATTAAAAGGTAAATAAGAAATGACATCAGTTTATGTTTAAGAGACAAACAGAACAGTTTACGTTACTGTGATATTAGAAGACCGCTGCGTGAGTACATGACAAACTTGTTTACGGAAAACATTCAAAAGCACCGAAGCTTAAATACTAATGTGCAATAAACACACAAACTGAGCACTAAAACATGTGAAATAACTCCATTTAGCCTGTTGTGTCAACCAGGACAATTTTACAGTAAAATATATATAACAGTTACTTCACTACAAACTACAGTTGTGTAAAAAAGTGATCACATGAAACACTGCTGATTCGCTGCAGACGACATCACTGAGGAGACAGATATATGACGTGGGTCTGTGTGTACTGATGTTCACCCTCCTACACGAGACGCCTCAGGAGAAGGTCTGCTATTATAATGAGCACTAACTTTTACAAATCCGTATGCATCCGTTTCTTGTGTTTCCACCATATTGTTCTTTTAGATTTTAAGCACAGATAAAGTGTGTGTGTGTGTGTACACACTGCTGGATGAAGTTTAGGAGTGTAGGTTCTCTGTACGTGTGTGTACCTGGTTGACCCTGCGGAGTGGGGACACGTCCACGGCCTGTCTCCTGACCGTTCCAGCTCTGCCGATACGGGTGGAGTCTTCACGTGGGCCGCTGTTAATGATGGCATTCACCAGAACCTGAAGGGGGTTCTGAACACACACACAAACACCATCAGAAACTCGTATTAGTACTGTCAGAAACACACACAGACTAGACATGTAGGATACGATCTGTTTCTGAGCTGGTGATTGGCTGAGCGATGGAAAAGCAGCAGCCAATGAATAAGCAGAGAGATTAATCTGCGAGAACTATAGCACACCAGGACACGGACAGGGTCAGGATGTGACTCTAGCCTCGGGCACAAATTATAAATAAAAATGTATTTAAATAGACAACTCTGAGGGGAACACGGAGGGAATCACACACACACACCAACGGAACACTGCAGTGAACTCAGCAGTGAGAATGTTCCTGCTTACCTCCCCAGTGAGCAGGTGGATGATCTCGAAGGCGTGTTTGACGATGCGCACTGTCATTAACTTCTTCCCGTTGTTGCGTCCGTGCATCATCATGGAGTTGGTCAGACGCTCCACAATGGGGCACTGAGCCTTACGGAAGCGCTTAGCGGCGTAGCGCCCTCCGGAGTGAGGGAGGTACTTGGCATACTTCTCCTTCACAGCAATGTAGTCCTGAAGCAGAAAAGATACAAAGAATTAAACATAGGTGAAAAACCTAACAGATTAGCTCTGAGCGTACACGGGTCACACGAGGAGTGTTTCTGAGCCGGTGATTGGCTGAGCAACGGAAAAGCAGCAGCCAATGAATAAGCAGAGAGATTAATCTGCGAGAGCTATAGCACACCAGGACACAGACGGGGTCAGGATGTGACTCTAGCCTCGCTCTGTTACAGATGAGGCCATCCTTAAAAATATTTTGGTTTGCAGTAACAGTAAAAAAAGGTCGGTAGGTAGGTCCATATTTTTTTTTCCAAGTTTCAATGTAAAAAAAAAAAAAAAAAAAAAAGTACAATTTTGGTGATGTGATTACGTAGGTATGACTAAACAAATTAGCATATCTTCAACCCATGCCTTCGGGCGCATCATTGCAAACCTTATTTTGATGCTGGGCACAGATTTTCGTGCCAAGTTAAAGCGGTGTTGACCTGTTTTAATGAAATTTTTAGATGTATTATGGTGCCCGAACCCATATGACTGAATGGTGAATGCAAACATTTTGTTTGCTGCAGCCGTAGCCATCATTACCAAGTGCAAACCGTTGACTCTGACAGTGAACGAGAGTATAAGACGAAGCGAACGCACAGGCCGTAGTGTGACATCCGTTAACCGATAGTGTAAACATAGATGACGTCACGGGTTTTTATTTAAAAGAAAGAACATAGCCTTCGTTTGTATGTAGGCCTGGGAAATTTATATATTTACAATACTTGCTAAAATATAATTAATATTTTATTGCTTTTGTATTAGTTGTTTGAAGAGTAAAAAAAAAATAGGTCAGTCTTAACGCATATTTACAACCGGCAAGTCGGTCGGACTTAAAGCAAAAAAAATAAATAAATTGAGTCGGCCCTAAATTGACAGAGTCGGTCGGGTTACGGCAAACAAGAAAATTTTTAAGGAAGGCCTTACACACAAAATTTTAATTATCCAGAGAAGAGTTTTCAGAAGTCTGACCTGAAGGGAGATGTCATTGATCTGCACATCATCCGTGCTCCATTTCCCAAACAGCTTGATCTCGGGCGTCTCGGCCACAGCCGGCGCAGTCTCCCAGTCCGCCATTCTGAAGAGAAACCAGTACAAACTCAAATCATCCCAGTGACATTACACAGGTATTATGGAATCTATGCTCCTGATTAACCCAATAATCCACTTCCTGCTTTCATTGATCACTGTATAATTTATCTGCTAAAGGATAAACTATCGTGAAAACAAACTCATTTCAATCGCTTTCCAGTCCGTCTCAAATCATGCGAATGTGACTGCGAGAGCCATGTACTTTTGCACAAGAAGTGAGAGAAATATACGTTTTTGTGCCACAATTCTAATATTAAACATCTGCTGGAGTTTATGAGAACAGGAAAGTCACAGATGACACGTCAAATAAACGTTATACAGAAAATGAAGCTCTTTTATAAAAACATTCAACATTTTGTGCGATTTAAATAAACAAAAACCGCCAAAAGTTGAAAAATAATCAGAACATTTACTATGAAGTCCCAGGACTGCAGTTATAAAAGAGTTTACTGAGAAACTGCAGAAATAAAAAAAACAGGAGTTTCATGTTAATATAAATATAAAATATTAAACACAAATATATAAACAATTATTTATTTATGATTTAATTCCTTTTGTACAAACTGGACGTGTAAAACTAACCGAATAATAATCAGACACCGAGCTAAACGTGCGTTAATGACGTCTGTGGAGAATCAGACAGTTATATTATTATAATTATAGTTATATTAATAATAAAACTCTTAATAAATCACATCGCTCGCGCACACCGACATGCTAACATGCTAACGCCACAGCAGATAGACGAGTTTATAACATTATAGAATTAGTTTAGAAACAGAACTGAATTCATCAGAACATAAATGTAGAGTTGAAGTAAATGAAGCAAATGATCAGTTTAACCCCAGATGTCTGTGTGTGTGTGTGTGAAAGCACGCGTTAGCTTTAACGTTAGCGTTAGCATTAGCTCCAGACTCTAATGGCCGACAGCAGCCTCGTGCTACAGATAAACTACAAACCTTTCACTTTTTAAACATTTATCTCCACACACACAAACCCTACAGCTACCCTATGACTTCCCGAACACACACAATGCAGAATATTCCGTTTTTACACGTTTTTACACGTTAAAACAGAGATTAGTTTCTCACTCACAAGTGTCTGATCTCCACACAGCCACAACACACAGAGAGAAAAGGGCCTTCGCAGCGCGAGCGCGACGAACATCCGGTCTCGCCACGGAAACGGGTGTTTGTAACATCCGGTTAAGGTTGTCGGGATTTGTAGTTTTTTTTAACGATTCGACGACACCAAATGTTAACATGTCTATTTAAATATCTTATTTTGTCACAATTCGTGAATTCGTAAAAGATTAATTTACTAAAGAGATGATATTTGCTTGTGAATCACTTAAAGCGAGTAGATAGGACGTGGAACAAGTTAATATGTAATGCTAGTTATTACTAGTAATGCTAATGCTAGTTATCACTAGTAATGCTAATGCTATTTAGCGCATGTAAATAAATGAAAACACACAATTGATGCTATTTTACTTAATCACAGTTATTAATCATATTTATTTAATCGCTCCAATCTATTTACAGCAAAATAACTACTCACTAACTACTTTATTCGTTCACTGTGAAATCAGCTAAAGCTAGTTATCATAATAGTTCATAGATCTCTATCTTGTATTAAAACAGCCTAAGCAGTCCATGTCAAATACAACACATTATATATATATATATATATATATATATAAAAACAAACATGTCAGAGCTGTTTTGCTGGGCCAAAGGGGCCTACACAATATTAGGCAGGTGGTTTTCATGTTATGGCTGATTACTAGCATGTAAGATCATCATATAAAGGTTATTATAATTATAAAGAACAAAGGACAATAACTAGACTTGTGAAATCTCATCATATATCATTAGGAGCTGGAGTGTGTTGTTTATAGAGTTGTAAATTGACTTGTAAGCATATGAATGTCTTAAACTAGAACTTGAGCATTTTAAACTTTAAAATATAGAACATTTGAAAGTTTTATATACATTTTATCACCTTTATGAATGTTTAAGAGATCTGCATTTTAAGTGAAATGAAGCACAGTCATGTCTTTCATTCTGCTTTATTTAGAGCACTGCTTTGTTATATCAGCATGGATTAAACATGGAAGAAAAGAAAAAAAAAAGCCAGACAGAATTGTAGAAATTTACACCGTACACACACTTTTCAGTGATTACTTGCATATGAAGAGGTGCTGTGTGCAGTATAAATGTCTAAAACGTTAATACATAATAATACACTGGCACAGCATGTCATTGTATGAGCTTCCACAACTTTGCAATTACAAAAGATATGTGCCAGTATATAGTGATAAATGGTTAACACTACACAAATATACTACAGTGGTAGTGTTTACAATCTTTGGACAATTAAGACCCTGAAATGTAGATATTTTAAAAGATATTTATATTAAATTGAATAAATAAATGTATAATTTATATCTAAAATTTTATATATCATGATGTGATCTGTAAAACAGTTTAATCCCCCGATTTCCTCTCGGATTCAGCCAATTCTCACCAGCTAGGGAGGGTTTCTTCTAAAGCACAGGAAGCCAGCAACATGAATGGAGGTAAGTGTGGCTCTGTGGACACATTTTTTCAGTCAATACTGCCTATAACTCCTTGCGTGAACGAGGAAGAGTTTTGTGATTGTTTTTCTTTGCCGACCATAACTAGGATGACTTGTCTTCTTAGGGAGTTTTTCCTTGCCAACAATGAATCTGGCTTATTCAGTAGAAATAAATATCAATTTAAACTTTAAAAAATGTATTTTGAGTTCATACTTACAGATTTACTAAACTCCTACACTTAGGGCTACACTTAGGTACCTGACAGAGTAAAGCTGACTAAAAGCAGAAAGGAAAAAATCCTTCAGAATGGTGAAACTATTTACCATCTAGATCACTTAGTAGGTCTTGAATTACTCACCGCCTCTCATACAATATGTTCCTCTGAACAAACAGAGATCTTCTCTACTACACCCTTCTCAAAACACGAACGCTGTGCTTAAGTGAAACAGAGTGTACTTAATAAACTGGAAACTTATATAGTATCCATATATGTAATTATTCAAATATTCATTATACTATTAAATATTAATCCATGTTATATTTACTTGTTTGTAAATGTTTTATAGTATATATTCTATATATCGTCGCTGTCGGGTGGAAACCTCGTACGTCCAAATTTGGTCAATTTCATATTTTTTCACATATCGATGCTATTGGTCAGTCCCTACGTGGGTCTGTTATTTTTACAAGTTATTAACCAATCTAAAGTCTTGAAAATAGCTTGAGTGCAAATCTCATAACTCCATTGGACACTTCAACTGTCCACCTCTTCCTCACTCCGTGTGAGAGCTTCACGGCATATTTCTCCTCAAGAAGAGTCGCAACGAATCAACACGTCTTCTGAGGTAAATGTCTTCAAAACACTGGGCTCAAAGAAAAAAAAATCTTGACCCCCGCTAGTTCTGGTGCTCGTCTGAGGACAGGAATTTAGTACAAGACAATCCACTGCAACGCGGACTAAACCCTGTGCACTGCAGATAAGGTACGGAGTTTTTTTAATTTCCTGAAAAATAACGGTTTTGGAGATACGAGGATTCCGCCTGACAGCGACGATATATTTTATATATGTATATATATATATATATAAAAAATAATAATAATAATAATAATAATAATAATAATAAATATATAATTGTTTGTATATATTATATATAGCAAATTCATGGGTCTTAAAGTCCAAAGACAGAAAAGAAAGAAAAGAGAATGTGAAAAGATGCAAACAAAGAAAGATCAAGACAGACTATATGGCCAAAAAGTACATGGACACCTGATCAGCACACTCGTATGTGATGTTTTTCCCCCAATCTATTACTACAGAGTGTTTTTGGAATCACACAGTAGTGTAGGATGTCTACAGTATATACAGTATACTGAAGCATTACAACGAAGTCCATCCTGACAATACAGCGCTGAAACCAAGCATTGTTTATGAAGTAGAGGAACTTCAAGGCCCTCCACAGAGCCCTGATCTCCACCCTGCTGAAGTCCTTTAAGATGAATTGTCATGTTGAATATAGAATAGAAATGTCATGCCTATTCTAAGACCTCACAGGACAGTGAGGCTAAGAGAATTTTAAGGGACCACTAACCCAACCAGATGCATATGTTCATTAAATGGGCCTGTGGTAGCCTAGTGGTTAAGGTGTTGGGCTACCAATCGGAAGATTGTGAGTTCGATTCCTACGTCCACCAAGCTGCCACTGTTGGGCCCCTGAGCAAGGCCCTTAACCCTCAATTAACCCCCACAGGTAGAGTGTATTATAAAGATTTTAGGCTAAAAAACACCAAAAAATTTGATGTTTCCTTCAATCATTTATGTATGATAGGTGTTATTTTAACCTGAGATTCAGCACTGAGATGAAACAATATTGTACCGTTGCACATGCAGGATGTGAGCAGTCACAAGGTGTATGATGTGAATGCTAGGTAGTGTTAAAATATTCATTAGTAAAGTACAAGCATTCAAAATCAGGCTTTAGGGCTTCAGCTGCAATCAGCCCCAAATAAAATGTGTCTGTAAAAGTGTGATTGTCAGGTTTCCACAAACTTCTGGCCAAATTGTGTATTAAAATCACAAAAATTGCAGATCCAATAAAGCGTGGAGCCGTAATTCCATCATGATTCGTGATCGTGAATGTTTTGCTATAAGGCGAGAACAAAGTAACTGTATAAACATTGGTGACCACACAAAATATAGCAAATAAATGATGGTAAGTATTTTTAGTAACTGAGTTTAATAATATATACGCTAACATCACACAACTTATACCTACGTGTGTTTAATAATACATACACTAACATTACAACGTCAAAATGTTTTACTTACTTTATTACTCAGTTCCAGCACCAGCACCAACACATCCACCACAACACACACAGAGAAATGACCACTTCCCACGGAACATGATTGCGAGCTAAAACCCATGCAAGATAATTATACAATGAGGTATTCAGGATTATAAGTGACAAAATCATTGGTCAGATTTCTAAAGTAAAACAGATTTCCAACAACAATGAATTACAAATTATTTTATACTATGTCGTAATTCCATAATTTACTGTGTGATACGTCAGAGTGTCAAATGAATGTAGAAAAAATGGAAGAGCTTAATTTTATGTTCTACTCACTTGCTCCGTAACTGTATGGTGCTTTGGTTTCTACTACAGAAAAGCAGAAAACATGGATTCAATCATGTAAAACGGCATTTGATCAGTTTTTTCCTACCCAATTTAAGGGAAATTAAATGTACTGTAAGTAGACGGATACTCACACTTGTAGCAAATGCAATTGTCAACGCGCTGAAAAAAGAAAGACACAAGACGCAATCAATGAAATCATATATATAGTATATGGAGCTATTAAACAATATAAGGAGAAATAAAACAATCATGTTATTAGACAGTTTACCTGTGGAATGACGCAGTTTATGCTCAAGTGAATTTCAGGCAAGGTGCATTGGACCTTTGTATTTGGGGACGGTGTTAATTTGCAGATAACGGTGCCATCCTACATGTGAAAAACAGGCATGAGAAAACACATGGATGTGGATAGTGACAACTTCATCCATTTAGCACTGAAATATTTGTAAATGTTTGTATACACCTTGTCCTTAATAGTCCAGTGGCACTCCTCGTTATACTGCTCATACCATGCACGAGTGTCTAAAGAAGTGTTGCCGCTGCTGTCACAGGTGACGGCTTTCTCCTGAGAACATTCTAAACAGAAAAGTTTGGCAGTGATTAGCTTCCACTCAGTACAAAATAGGGCTTTTCAACTGCAGTTAAATAACGGTCATCATCCCTTAGATTCTTTTTGGTCACATTCTAATAGCACATACAACACGTTTCATACACAACGTCAGCTCTTAACTGATTTACATAATATTGCATGCGTGATGTACATAATATAATGTAGATCTTTTGTATAGCCTTAAATTTGCCTGAAATAAAAGTAAACTTTGACACGATGCCATGGCAACAGTGTTTGAGATATCAAAAATCCGTTCGCAATTTCGCATCTCCAATATCTCCAATATGTTCACCACATTTGATGTCAATCGCATGAATTCCCTAGGAGTATTTAAAAGTTCACCACAGGCACTTTTGAAACCATCCAAAATGACCAACTTCCTGTTGGGCGGAGCTAATAGGTTTGATTGTGAAATTTGTTCGGGTCGATGAGCTCTATATACATTCCAACTCTCGTACATGTGCGTACATGTTTGGCCGATCTGTGCACCAATATTTATTTTTCCAATTCAGGGGGCGCTACAGAGCCCTACTGCCACGCCTATGTTCCAGCCTTTGACCGGTCCTAATGGCAGACGACTTTGACATCTGTGCCAAATTTCTGGTGTTTTCGAGCATTTTAAGGCACCCAAAGTGCATGCCAAGAGCTTAAATATGCCTGAAAAAGAAAGTAAAGTTTGATGCGTTACCATGGGAACAGCGTTCGAGATATCAAAAATCCCTTCACAAATTATCATCTACATGTTCACCACTGTTGGATTCAATCGCATGAATCCTCTAGGAGGAGTATTTAAAAGTTCATTGCATGCAAATGTGAAAAAATCCACCTTTGTGTCTGACACACTTCCTGGGGCCTGTTGGTGGCGCTATGTCCGAGATTCACAATAGGCACATCGATGCGATCGGAATCCTTGGCTAAACATACATCACAATAAGACATTTTTTGCTTTAGATATTAGACACTTCCTGTTTCTCTGAATTCGCCATAACTTTGTCGCCTCGCCATGGCAGCACCGTTCAAGATATAAAAAATCCCTTTGCAATTTAGCAAGTGCAATGTCTCGGCATCATGTTCACCACGTTTGATGTCAATCGCATGAATTCCCTAGGAGGAGTATTTAAAAGTTCACTGCATGCACTTATAAAACAATCCAAAATGGCCGACTTCCTGTTGGGCGGAGCTCATAGTTTAGAGGGCAAAAGTTGTTCGGGTCGATGAGATCTATATGCGTACCAACTCTCGTACATGTGTGTACATAATTGCCCGATCTGTGCACCAATGTTTGTTTTTGCATTACAGGGGGAGCTACAGAGCCCCCCGCCACGCCCGTATTCCAGCCTTTGCCCCATAGATATCTATACACTAGATGTCTCATTGGGGTCCTAAAAATGCGTCAAAACCGCCGCCATCTTTGTACGGTGCTCCTTTACCTCAAAGGCATGGACGATGCCGGACTTCTAGCTGCATTTGGTTGTTCAAACGAAAGAAATCTAAAAACCAGACAGTAAGGGATTACATTACACAAGTGAGAATGTGTTTTATGATATTGAATGTTAGGAAATTATATTTCTGGTTACGTTGGTTTGTTTTAGTCCTTGGTTAACGACCGCAGCTAATCCATGCTAGTTACTCATTAGTTTTTAACAGGAAAACAATGTTTGTAGATTCCGAAGCTCTTAATAAGGACATTAAAAATTGACCCATGCTTTTTTTGCTTAAAGGTGAAAACCCAACTTTATGTATGTTCTGTAAGATTCCCTTATCTGTCAAACATATTTTATTAGATTGTCCTGGACTTAACACAAGCAGAATGCTCTTTTATCAACTTACTTCACTTAAAGACATATTTAATGACATTATGCCTAAAAAGGTTTTTGATTTTTTTATCGTATGTTAATTAAAATAAATAATTGTATAATATGACTTGCTGTTTATATTTGTTTTGTTTTTATTGCATTTATATTATATTTGTGTTTTTGTAATTGAATTTTGCCATGAAACCAGCTATTGATTGCTGACATGGTATTAAATAAAATAATCTGAATCTGAATCTGTTTGTAGATTCCCAAGTGATAAACAGAGACGAGTTGCAGTTGCAGCACTAAACACTTTTTTTTAAATGGTTAATTCAGCTGACAGTCCTGGAAAGATGTCACCAGTTAGGTTGGCAGTTCAGCCTCAAAGTCAAACTTTGTTCCTCTCAATTTTGTGATTTGCTTCCACCTGCAAATTGCTTTGTGTATCATATTTAATAAACCATTACAATTTAAATGTATAAATGAACATGTATAGTCACACCATTGTAGCAGTGTTACATGCAGTAGGCTATAAGGTAAGTAGTGATTGTTCATATGAAGTTTACTCAAGTGGAAGAATGTAAGTAATAAACTTACACCTACTAGCACTATGTATTATATTGTGAAAAAGTAGATTATCTTAATATCAAAACCTTAAATTTTCTCTGGACTTAATGATAAATACATGTCTGACCTTTGGAACGAACAAAAAAAACTAGAAATCGCATTCATGACGATTTATGGTGATTTTATTTCTTTGCCTACATTGACGCTGATGCATTAGGGGGGGGGGGGGGGGTTCCTCATGCCAAGATGGCGGCTCAGTTGACGCATTCGCTGCAATGTACTGCCGTATACAAGGCGACATCTAGTGTATATATCTATGCCTTTGCCCGAGCCTAGTGTCACACGACTCTGACGTGTGTCAAATTTCAAGAGTTTTCGAGCATGTTAAGGGACCCCAATTGGCCAATGTGTGCAAAAATAAATAAATAAATAAATAAATAAATAAATAATCCGAGCACAAACAATAAGGATTCGCACCTTTCGGTGCTCAGGCCCTAAATACTGCCTTTAATACTGCCGAGTCTGACGTCACTGTATACGTGTCACGTGTCCCAGCAACGTTAGCGCAGCAGCGACAAACACAAACACATCATCAATGGTGGATGTTGCTTTACTGTTAATGCTCATGGCTTTATGAACCTACATTGGCATCCAAACTCGGCGAATCCAACGTGTACGTGCAGCTCCATGTAATCTGTATAAACGGAGGTTGTAATCGAGAAAGTAAGTAACATTATTTTATCATTAACACAGAAAAATTTAGCCTTAGCATGTAGCTACTTACTATCATGTGTGCTGATAATGTATCATATTGCGGTAAAGTAAAAGTGTATTAAACATTAGTATACTTAAGGTACATTATCAAATGCGCTAACAGTAGCCCCGCCCACAGCCCCGCCCACAGCCCCTGACACAAGCGGTTCTTAAGTCTAGACCAGCAACGTTTTGGTGCTACTTAAGAACCACTTTTCCTGGTTCAGAGCCGGTGCTTTGGCTGTCGATAAAGAAAGAACTGGTTCTAAATTAGGCTCCAAACCAGCACTCAAACTGCCTCGGGGGAAAAGGGGCATCAGTTGCAGCCCTCGCTTTGACGCCCACACAATAATTGTACAAGAACGTGACGTGAGCTTTAAAATGAATTAAAAGAGGTTTCGAGGCAGAGGAATTTGCCTCGATAAATTTTTGTAATCGAGTTATTCGAGTCGGATAAGCGGTAGAACATGAGAGTGAGTTACTCGAGTAATCGTTTCAGCCCAAGTCTATTTCAAATCAGAGTGATCGCACAGGACGTGGGAGACACGTGAAGGTCAAAAAGAACACTTTATAAACACGCAGATGACGGTGAGACTCGGTAGCTGATGAAATAGATGATGTTGGTTACCGGTGAGCGCGCGCGTAAAATCTGCAAAGTATCTCAAAGTATTTGTAAAGTATTTTAATGTAGGACAAAACGTTAGGATGTCGGATACACCGCGATTCTGAACATAACGCATCACCGAGAACTAAACATTCCAGGATTTCTGTTACTATAGTATACATCGAGTCATGTTTCCTCTGTGAGGTTATGGATAAAAAAGTGTGTATAAAGATTTACTCACTGTGCGTGTTTGCAAGGACGAGTCCGGAGACCAAAACCAAAGCGGAAAAGGGTTTCAATGAAGTCATCTTAACCTCTGCTTCCTGGCAAGTGTTTGTCAAGTGATTTTTTAATTTTTTTTCTTCTTCATTTTTAACAGCACCCACCCACCGGATATTACTCAGCACCTTAACCAGCAACCTGCAACAAACATGTCATCTAGTTTTATGAATAAAACATACAGGGCTGTCAAGTTTTGAAGTCAGGCAAGAGTGACATATTTGAACCCCCCCAAAAAAAAAAAAAAAAAAAAGAAAGAAAGAAGAACATTTATGACATAAAACATTCAACAACTTAATATTCTTAATATTTGAATTACACAAAACCAGGTCTCTCAAGTTTTGAAGACAGGCAAGAGTGATATTTCCAACCCCCCAGCGACCCCTAAAAAAAAAAGAGAATGCGAGAGAGAGAGATTATGACTGGTGGTGTTTATTGTAAGTGTTTGTTGCCTTTTTGGACCCCTTTATGATTTGTAATGTTGCTCCCATTTAAAACAGTTCAGCACAAGCCCAGACATTTTTAGGGTCATGATTGAGGACAATGTCCCATCCAGAGACAAACTGTTTCGTGTTGAGGTTTTGTGTAATGAATGTTTTTTTTTCATTGGCTGTTGCGTTAAATCTTACCCAGATACAATAGTGCTATTTTCTGATTGGCTATCGTGTAGCCTCTTTTTTTGATTGGCTGATAAGTGGGGTTGGGTATCAAAAGGAATTTTCCGGTTCCGATTCCGGTTCCAGTTCTGCCTTACGATTCCCGGTTCTGATTCCGATTCCATAATAAAAGAAATGTGAAAAATAATGCACAATACTTAAACAATTCTATTTGTGTTTATTAATCACTCTTTAAATATTTTAAACAGAGCATTTCAATTCATATCAATTTAAATAAATCCAACATCAAATTTGACATCCAGAATTACAACTTAGCAAAACAGTTAGCAATTTTTCCGAAGAAAAATTAACATGTCTGCTTTCTCTGGGAGAAGACGAGACCTTTCCTGGCTTATTGTATCTCCAGCTGTGGAGAAAACCCTCTCAGAGGGACTTAAGTAAAGTTGGCTCCATATTCACAGATTTGAATTTCCCGAGTCAATAACTCCTGACCTAAACACTCTTATTACACAAATAACGCCTCTTTTTTTATAGTAATGTAGAGAGGCAGCTACAACCCAAGTTTCCTCAATATCAGCTTTCCTCTGCGTTGGACAAAATACATAAGTCTCTATGTGTGAACACCTAAGAGACAGATTCCAAGAGACCATCAACAAAGTGCAAAACCCGAAAAGCGAATACAAAAAACAGTCAATAGCTTTACTGTAATACACTGTACTGTCACACATCACTGATGTCCTGTGTGTTGTACTACAACATTTATTTTTTGGAAAATGTGTTTTTTTTTATGATGGAGTAGATTTGCTTCCTTATCGTAGCTTTGGAAATGAATCCACACTTTAGACTTTTTTTTAGACATGTTTAACACAAAGTGTACCTCAGCACAGCAGCGCGAGTGACTGATTTCTGTGGTAAGCTGCATTAATTTGGTTGCGTGACTGTAAAACAATGAATATTCATGAGGTAAGACATGGCTATTTAAAGTGACCGCTCCCAGCGCTTTGCCCGTCATCTCATCGGAACCGCGTTTGGAACCGAAACTAAAAAATTTCGCGCGGTTCCGGTTCCTGTTAAAAAAACGGAAGCGGTTCTGAATAAGAACCGGTTCTCGGTTCCCAACCCTACTGATAAGTGACAGTCTCGGCAAAGGCCGCGTTCACACTGCAAGTCTTAATGCTCAATTCGGATATTTTGCTCAGATCAGATTTTTTTTGTTTGGCTGTTCACATTACCTTTTAAAATGTGGCCTATATCAGATACCAGTGTGAACTGTTTGCCGTTTCGAACTGACCCGTATGCGCAAACGAACAATAACAATGACGTCACACGCAGCACGCCGTTGCGCTAAAGTTGGCGAGGTTATGTAGGAAGTAAGCATTGTCGCTTTTCTTTCTAAATGTTTGTGTAATGGCAGCACAGAGACGCAGTGTTTTGAAAATTTTTGGATGTCGAGGGCAACTTTTGATTATTTGATCCATTTTGTAGACGTAGTCACGTTTGTGTGCGAACTCGCCGGCGCATAATTGTGACGAATGTCGATGTAGATTGACTTAAAAGTCACATCAAATCCGCCTTGGTTGTTCACACTGCGACCACATTGGAAAAAATCAGATTTGGGTCTGATTCAGGACCACATATGGAAGTGGTCTGAATCTGATTTGAAAAAATCAGATCTGGGCAAGATTTGAGTGTTCACACTACTCCTGAAGAAGTCTGACCTGGTCACATGACCCCAAAAATGACCCCAGATTTGGGACACTTGTACCTGCAGTGTGAACGGGGCCTAAGAGCTCCAGGGGAGACGAGCTTGATTCCTGCCCGGTGCGGACTGATCCATTTTGGGCGCTGCGGCTTATTAAATATATGATAAATAGTCAAAAAGTTTTTCTGCGTGAGAAATACGAGAAAAGACTGAAATGAGGGACTGTCACTCATTGAGAGCCCTGAACATACACTGCTCAAAAATAAAGGGAACACTTAAGCAACACATCCTAGATCTGAATGAATGAAATAGTATTATTAAATACTTTGTTCTTTACATAGTTGAATGTGCTGAAAATAAAATCTCACAAAAATTATTAATGAAATTCTCACTCAAAATTGAAGTGGAAAAACACACTACAGGCTGATCCAACTTTGATGTAATGTCCTTAAAACAAGTCAAAAGGAGGCTCAGTAGTGTGTGTGGCTTCCACGTGCCTGTATGACCTCCCTACAACATCTGGGCATGCTCCTGATGAGGTGGCGGATGGTCTCCTGAGGGATCTCCTCCCAGACCTGGACTAAAGTATCCGCCAACTTCTGGACAGTCTGTGGCGCAACGTGGCGTTGGTGGATGGAGCAAGACATGATGTCCCAGATGTGCTCAATTGGATTCAGGTCTGGGGAATGGGTGGGCCAGTCCATTGCATCGATGCCTTCGTCTTGCAGGAACTGCTGACACACTCCAACCACATGAGGTCTAGCATTGTCTTGCATTAGGAGGAACCCAGGGCCAACCGCACCGGCATATGGTCTCACAAGGGGTCTGAGGATCTCATCTCAGTACCTAATGGCAGTCAGGCTACCTCTGGCGAGCACATGGAGTGCTGTGCGGCCCTCCAAAGAAATGCCACCCCACACCATTACTGACCCACTGCCAAACCGGTCATGCTGGAGGATGTTGCAGGCAGCAGAACGTTTTCCATGGCGTCTCCAGACTCTGTCACATCTGTCACGTGCTCAGTGTGAACCTGCTTTCATCTGTGAAGAGCACAGGGTGCAAGTGGCAAATTTGCCAATCTTGGTGTTCTCTGGCAAATGCCAAACATCCTGTATGTAAGCACAACCCCCACCTGTGGACATCGGGCCCTCATACCACCCTCATGGAGTCTGTTTCTGACCGTTTGAGCAGACACATGCACATTTGTGGCCAGCTGGAGGTAATTTTGCAGGGCTCTGGCAGTGCTCCTCCTGTTCCTCCTTGCACAAAGGCGGAGGTAGCGGTCCTGCTGCCGTGTTGTTGCCCTCCTACAGCCTCCTCCACGTCTCCTGATGAACTGGCCTGTCTCCTGGTAGCGCTTCCATGCTCTGGACACTACGCTGACAGACACAGCAAACCTTCTTGCCACAGCTCACATTGATGTGCCATCCTGGATGAGCTGCACTACCTGAGCCACTTGTGTGGGTTGTAGACTCCGTCTCATGCTACCAGTAGAGTGAAAACACTGCCAGCATTCAAAAGTGACCAAAACTTCAGCCAGAAAGCAGAGGAACTGAGAAGTGGTCTGTGGTCACCACCTGAAGAACCACTCCTTTATTGGGGGTGTCTTGCTAATTGCCTATAGTTTCCACCTGGTGTCTATTCCATTTGCTCAACAGCATGTGAAATTGATTGTCAATCAGTGTTGCTTCCTAAGTGGGCAGTTTGATGTCACAGAAGTGTGATTGACTTTTATTTTTTTTTGAGCAGTGTATATTGTCCATTATTTAGTAGGCACCCCAGGTGTAACATCTGAGAGGTACAAACTAACATGAACATAAGACATCTTAAAATCCCCCTTCATTAATTTAATCTGATTTAATTGAAAAACAGGGGGTACGGTGGCTTAGTGGTTAGCACGTTCGCCTCACACCTCCAGGGTCGGGGTTCGATTCCCGCCTCCACCTTGTGTGTGTGGAGTTTGCATGTTCTCCCCGTGCCTCGGGGGTTTCCTCCGGGTACTCCGGTTTCCTCCCCCAGTCCAAAGACATGCATGGTAGGTTGATTGGCATCTCTGGAAAAATTGTCCCTAGTGTGTGCGTGAGTGAAAGAGAGTGTGTGTGTGCCCTGCGATGGGTTGGCACTCCGTCCAGGGTGTATCCTGCCTTGATGCCCGAAGACGCCTGAGATAGGCACAGGCTCCCCGTGACCCGAGGTAGTTCGGATAAGCGGTAGAAGATGAATGAATGAATGATAATTGAAAAACATAGAGGATAAACTACAATATTGTGTCAGTATGAACATTTAACTTAAATAGATTAGAATAAAAATAGCTACAAATAAATAGAACATGAAGCAAAGGTTGTTTGTTTTTTATTTACTTACTGACTTAATTATCTGACTGTGTATCCTATCTATGAATTCATCTAGGCATACATGGTCCTTTCACTGTTTGACCCATTTACATGGTAGATGCTCTCTAAACGTATTAAGTGTGATACATCTATGGAGCATCACATCACAGCTTTGGATATCTCCCAGCTATGTCTCTCTTTGACTTGCCCCTGATTACTTTATGTCCTGCAGGTACATCCCTGTCTGTTTTTCTTGGCTAGTTATTAAGTTGGCTTTGTAGAAGCCAACATTCTGTTTTCCTATTTCAGCTTAGACAAAAATGTATAAAATTTAATGTGGCCTAGGGCTTTCGAGCCACATGCACCAAATTCGGATATGTTTTAGACCCTGGTCTGAAGTTTGTTGGTATTACTTTTCTCAAAGTGGCCTTTTTTCCCATAGACTCCCATTATAAACTTTGGAGGTTTATAACTCGGCAAGCTTTAGTGGATCTTTGGTTTGATCTTTACTTCTATCTAGATCAATTGAGGGAGGATAAAGTTCAGCTAGACAGTGCTGGGATTTGAACTCTCAACCTCATGATTATTTAAATAAATTTAATTTTCCAGTTTTTCCTGATGTGATATGTCACATATGTGTCTGTTTATGTGTCACTACATCAGGGCTGTCAAGTGTCACGCATTGAGAGTGACAGTCACTCATGTCGGTCTTTTGTCACCTTCTCCCGCCACACATCGTATTTGTCACACAGGAAAACTTACTATTTATCACATATTTTATATGCTATATGTTTAAAATATGTCACTCTTGCCTGTCTTTAAAACGTGAGAGCCCTGACTTTTATTGTAAATTAACACAACAATCTTCATTAGAAATTAAATTAGTGACAACAGCTTGAGCAAAAAGTAGAAACTTCAGCGTATTTGGGACGTGTCTTTTTAACGACAGTGTGCGCGAATGTGGACTTGACAAGTGTGTGTAAAACCTTACGATCCATTATTAGATCAGATCAGTCCGAGTGTCATCTGATCACATGCTTCAGTAGAAGAGATTAGACAAGAGGAAAATCTGACCGTTTGTACCAAGCAGTTAAGACGATCACGATCACAAACTTGTTGATACTAAACTTCCTTTTGTTTTCAATATTTAAAAATTCCCAAATCTTCTGCTTAATCCCAATGTGTCCTTATTGCCAACCATCGCATTTATTTTGCATATAAATTAGAAATCCTACACATTTATCTGATGTATAGTTTTCCTGATAGTGTTCGGGGCTCAGACACACTTTCCAAGTTTAAATGTAGATTAAAAACTCATCTCTTTAGTCAGACGTACACATAATACATCCCATAATATTGTGCACTGTTACATCAGACTTGTACATTTTTATGAACAGCAGATATGTTAATTCCTCTCCACTGCTTCTCTCTTTCTACCCATACCTAGGCACCAGACACTGTACCAGCTCTGATCATCTTCCGTGCAATGAAGTTCTCAGACCTCCACTGAGACGAGGGTGACTCTGTGAGAATCCTGAGACATCTACAGATCTACCAGCTCCAGTTAGACTCTGTGATACTAAAGAGGAGATGTGAACTCCATGTGATCTTTTACATCAACACAACATTTATCAGACTTTATATTTATAATCACACCCTCCAGTGTCACCCAGATGAGGATGAGGTTCCCCTTTGAGTCTGGTTCCTCTCAAGGTTCCTTCCTTTACCATCTAAGGGAGTTTTTCCTCCCCACAGTCACCTGAGTCACCTCAGACTTGCTCATTGGGGATAAATACAAACACATTGTGAACTAAATATATCTAATATTAATCTTTGTATTATTCTTTATAACCTTTTTGTAAAGCTGCTTTGAGACGATGTCAATTGTAAAAAAAACTCTATACAAATAAACTTGAATTGAATTGAATTTAAAAAACAATCAAAAGCCTCTTAATTCACATCCAGGCTTCTACCAAGGTTTCTTCTTCCTGAGCTCCACTTCTCCAGTTTCAGCTGCCACTAATGTCTATAAAGTGACTAAAGAGAAAAAAGCAATAAAAATACTTCCAGTAACATAAATGAGACTGATGATGGTTTTAAAATGCAAACTTTATTAGAATAAATTTGTCGTGACAACAATCGGGCCACATGTTTACTGTTTAAAAGATTTCCTGACCAAAAAAATCTCAACTTTCTATAAAAACAGTATAGAACATTGTATAATTAGCTTTGAAAAAATGTTTTTTATTATTTCATGGTTTAAGAATTTAAGAAATGAACAGAGTTTAGTGCATTTAGTAATGAGATCAGACAAAATAAATCCCTTCATCTGCACTAAAAATAACAAATACATGAGATCTGTACGAGTTCAATGTAGACAAACAAAAATGCATCAAATACTGCCATGATTTCTACAATAGACATGTTTTTAGAGACTTGAAAACATTGTGTGCAAATCCTGCTCCTTTATTCAGAAAACAAGGCTTTATTCCCCGAAAATTACGGCACATTACAACCTGGTGCGTCTGGTACACACTCAGACGCTGACGAACAACAAACAGAACTGAGACGTTTGGTGTGTGAAGACTGTACGAAGCTAATGTAGCTAGCACATTAAGGGAAGCCTATAGCTACCAGTTTAGCATCAGCTTACTGTAGCAAGCTGTGTTTGGCAACAGAACAGAACCTGAGCCTGTGACACGTGGTGATGAGTGAGATTTGTACAAACCGTCAGTTACATCACGATTAAATAGACACACTTTAACGTATCATCTTCCCCGTTCACGCTCTTAATCCGATGCCTCATAAGTATTCACCCCCCAGGTCATCACACTGCATCTATGTCTCAGCTTTGCACATCTGGATCCTGATGTTTTTTCCCCCCATTACTCATAGCAACATTGCTCAAGCTCTGTAAGATTGGATCGAATCCATCGTTAATTAAGTCTTGCCACAGATTCTCAGTCAGACTGAAGTCTGGGCTTCGACTGGGTTCTAAGTGTTGAACCACTGCATTGTAGCTTGTCTGTATTACAAGGTGAAGCTCCGCCCCCAAAACACTTTCCTAGTCCCTGCTGAGGAACAGCAGCTCAACAACGTGATGCTAACACCAAAAACGCCTGACAGTAGAGATAGCTGGGTTTCCAACGTTCAAATTCGGTCTCGGAACACAAGAGAACGTTTTCCCACGTACTTTGTGTTGCTGAGTCAGCAGGTGGAATTTCATCTGCCATATATTTAGACATATTTGTTTCCGCAGTAATGAATTTCTTCTAATCTCCCTTCTGAAAAGTTGGCTTTGTGAAGTGTCCAGACTAAATCTGATCCATCTTAGGGCGAAGACATTTTTTTTTTATAAACATTCATGACATGAAATCCAAATGAAGTTCATTAAAGTTCCAGGCTGTAAAATAAATAAATAAATAAATAAATAAAGGGGTGAATACTTATGCAAGGTGCTGTAGGTAGAGTTTGAGGCACCGAGTAAGAGACCCGGCGGTCTTCTTATGGTCCTTACTGATTACCTCATGTTTTGTGCAACAGATTTAATAATCAATAATATTGTAAACTGTGATTAAATATGAATCAGATATCATGACCAGAAATATCGACTCCATCTGAAATCTTCCCTTTATTGCCATCACGCAGTCTAACGAATAAACCTGTAGAACACTGAGAGACGTGTGCTGATGATCATGTCCAATAAAATACGGTGATGTTTGTCGCAGACAATGTTGTTATTGTGGTTGAAACCGTTCCATTCGTTACGAGGTGACATTCAGTGGTGACTTTCCCACAAGACCCCTCTCTTTAGCACTGGGAGCTAGTTGTTGTCCCTCATAACAGCTTAGAGCTCACCGCCAGTTTCTATTAACTATTTTATGAGGCAACACAGAGCTTAATTTGGACACATCTGAAAAATGAGTGTCAATCAGTCTGAAAAGATAAACTAAGTTCACAAGTCCCACAATCCCTCCCTTTTGTGCACTGTTAAAGGAGTAATATGCAACATTTTATAGCGTATGAAATACCTCCTACGTCTTATTCTAATTAACAGCCTACACCTGCTACAACTGCTAAGTGATATTAAGTTGTCAATTTTACTTATAAACACTTATAAACAAAGAAGAAGACAAAAGTTTAAAACTAGCTGGTAATCCTGAGCATCTGTGTGTATATCCCTCTTCCTGGAAGTCCAATTTATCATCATCTCTTCCCTTTTTTTAGTTGTTCATCATATAGCTACATAAAGTCTAATAAAACACAGTTAAGGATAAAAGGATAAAATATGTA